>NC_086322.1:199903810-200203810 GCF_036172605.1 Pelobates fuscus
AGCTGTAAATCTGCATGCTGTTAGACTCCGGAAAAACAAGCTGCTGACATCTTATAGCCTCATCCAATCACAGGATTGGCTGAGATTGACAAGGAGGCAGATCAGGGGCAGAGCCAGCATGATTCAAACACAGCCCTGTCCAATCAGCATCTCCTCATAGAGATGAATTGAATCAATGAATCTCTATGAGGAAAGTTCAGTGTCTGCATGCAGAGGGAGGAGATACTGAATCACAGGATGCTCGTGCACAGCAGATCTGAGTGGATCAGAAGTCCCTCTGGTTCACTCCGAGTGACTGCAACTAGAGGTGTTCCTAGCTTTCAATGTAAACACTGTATTTTCTCAGAAAATACAGTGTTTACATGAGAAAGGCTGCAGAGAGCTATAGTTCTCACTTGACCAACCTCATTAAGCTGAAGTTGTTCAGGTGACTATAGTGTCCCTTTAACTGTGTTCAAATAATAACAATAATAATTGTTACGGTTGCCTCCAGGCTGGCTGGAAGTTGGACCGTAGGAAAGGATGCTCCTAGCGCTCACCAAAGGACCATCCGCACCGCAGCCACCATAAGCACTTCAGACTCCACGAACCACCGCTGCTGGGCTGGTATCTCGCCGTCTGCTCTGCGCCCTGGACCTACGACCAGGCTCCAGGTTCCAATAGGCGAACCTCTTCCTTCTGTCGAGCGAAGCAGGATCAGGAACCAGAGCTCTTACAAGAGCTCAGTAGCTAAGGGAGTATGACGAGCATAGCAATCCCTGTAGTGATTATAGCTGTCCCCTACAAACATGAGTCGAGGCTACAAGTTAGAGGGTCAGAAGAGGTCTGAGGTGCTGGAACACCCAGCCTGGTTTTTATTACCATTTTGAAAATACAGGACCACCCACAGGGCGGGACAAAACAACCAATCATACACGTACATCATTAAAACCACTCCCAGTAATTACACACAAAATCCTCCCCTATGTCTGTGATATAATTATGCTACACAAGGGATTAACATAATTATCACAGACAGTAAAAATACAGTTTTTACACAACATTCATAACTCCCAAAATATACATCACATTCGCATAAAAATACATATTCACAATCAATCCATTCAGGGGAACAACATACTCAAAAATCATACGAATTGGACCAGGGGTTCAGAAGTTAGTAAAAATGTGCATTTGACCTTCTGGAAGCATGGTTTTACAGGGCCCTCTATCCTGGAGACAATGGGGGGAAGTAATTCAATTATCCAGGACTTGAGGCAGACTCCATTAACCACATGGTTGCAAAACAACATAAAACACTTTAAAATACATAAAGTCACATTTTACACATAACACACAGACATTTCACATATCCCCAGATAGCTAGGATCTGAGCGCACAAAACTACCGAATAGCGCGCAGATCCTATTCACACAGTTCAATTGCCACGGAGCTAAAGTCTTTCCCATAGTCTTTCATTATATGAATAGGCTCCATGGCATAGCCATCTGGGGTATCACCGCTCACACAGGGCCATAGTCATAAGGAAGGAGGCTGGCAAATAGGCTTCTCCACAATCCAGGGAAGCAGGGCAATTTTTCATTTAAAGGGCCAGTTACAAATAGCGATTTGTAACACATCTCCCCTTTTGGAGGGAGACTAACCAGGCACCTGACCTTCTGTCGGTCAGTGCCTAAGTTAGTCTCGCAGCCCACCCACAAATAAACATTGGCAGAGAAGCCCCCCCACAATAAATAGTACTGGCCTGTAGGTCCCAGGTTGTAGGGTAAACATGCAGCACTCGCTGCCTTCCGGGTGCAGCTGGGCAAATAGCTGGTAGTACTTGGGGGGCAGAGGCCAGCGGCACTCTGCCCTGGTGCCAGCGCTTCTGCTGGGGGAATTGGGGCATAGTCCTGCCCGGGGGCAAAGGGAACTGTTAACCCTGGGCCCAGGTTAGAAGTTAGCTGAGGAGGGGGGAATTGGCTTACCTCCTCCTCCTGATACTCCTGCGGCCGTTGAGAAGGGAGGTCGATGCTCTCCGCTTCTTGTGGAACATGCTGCGGCTGGGGAGAGAGACCGGTTGTCTCCTCTCCCTGGAAGGCATACTCCGGCTGGGGAGGGTGGTCGATGCTCTCCCCTCCCTGTAGCTGGGTCTGCCGCTGGGGATCTGGGCCGCCTGCCCAGCATCCCTGTAGGGCCGGTAGAGAGACTGCGGTCCCATCTCCACCTGCCTGCTGGGGGTCCTCCCAGGACCATTCTATGAGGCCTGCTGCCTCGGGTATCTCTGGTTGGGGTTGGGGAAGGAGACCGGTTGTCTCTTCCCTCTGCACGGTGCACTGCCGCTGGGGAGGGAGGTCGCTGCTCTCCTCTCCCTGTAACTCAGGCTGCCGCTGGGGATCTGGGCCGCCTGCCCAGCATCCCTGTAGGGCCGGTAGAGAGACTGCGGTCCCATCTCCACCTGCCTGCTGGGGGTCCTCCCAGGACCAGTCTTTGAGGCCAGCTGCCTCGGGTACCTCTGGTTGTGGTTGGGGAAGGAGACCGGTTGTCTCTTCCCTCTGTACAGTGCACTGCCGCTGGGGAGGGAGGTCGCTGCTCTCCTCTCCCTTTAACTCACGCTGCCGCTGGGGAGGGAGGTCGTTGCTCTCCTCTCCCTGTAACTCACCCTGGGGTTGGGGATCTGGGCCGCCTGCCCAGCATCCCTGTAGGGCCGGTAGAGAGACTGCGGTCCCATCTCCACCTGCCATCGGAGGTTCCTCCCAGTATACCCCTACGATGTCCTGCCAGCTGAAGGGCTCTCGACCTGGCTCTGCTGCTGTGCTCTCCTGGGGTACCTCTGGATGCTGTGGAGGAAGGGGACCGGGTGTCTCTTCCCGGGACCCATCGATGAGGTGCTGGTACTTCCACTCAAGGTCACATTCGTTGGTGACTAGGTACCGCAGATCTGCCTCTAGGTTAATAGTTCTAGGGAGGCCCAGCTTGTCTTCCCGGTCATCAAACAGGTCCCAGAAGCGTGAATCTGTAGCCCTACCAAAGTCATCATCGTCCATATTCTCCCAGAATAGATCAGGGCCATCGTAATCCCCACACTCTGGGAATTCATACTCAGCCATCTCTGGAGCGAGCTGAGTTGCGTACCACTGTAGCGCCTGGTATGCGGTGTCGAGCCACAGTTCGTTGTATACTAGTTTCTCTAGTTTAGCTACCCACACTGGAAGGGGTTGTTTGCCCAGGAAGGGCATCCGCTCTGCCATTCGAGCCTGGATTTGCTGCTCTCGGCTGATACTACGATCTCCTCGCCAACGTTGAACTTCCTGTAGGGCTTCTTCCCACAGCTCAAATCTGGCCTCATGTCTGTACCCACACATCTCCTCTTCTGAGACTTCCCCATCTCTCCAGGATAGGAAGCCATGCAATCTGTTGAGGAACCTCTCCTCCATTTCGGCTGCTGTGCACGGACTGGCTGGCTCCATGCTGCTCAAGGTAGGGACGCTGCGCAGTGGCTAGCGTTGCCCTCAATAACTCTCATACGATACCAGTGCTGTTGGGGTGCTGCTCCTTGCGCTAGGACGCCATCCCACCGCTGCCACCAAATGTTACGGTTGCCTCCAGGCTGGCTGGAAGTTGGACCGTAGGAAAGGATGCTCCTAGCGCTCACCAAAGGACCATCCGCACCGCAGCCACCATAAGCACTTCAGACTCCACGAACCACCGCTGCTGGGCTGGTATCTCGCCGTCTGCTCTGCGCCCTGGACCTACGACCAGGCTCCAGGTTCCAATAGGCGAACCTCTTCCTTCTGTCGAGCGAAGCAGGATCAGGAACCAGAGCTCTTACAAGAGCTCAGTAGCTAAGGGAGTATGACGAGCATAGCAATCCCTGTAGTGATTATAGCTGTCCCCTACAAACATGAGTCGAGGCTACAAGTTAGAGGGTCAGAAGAGGTCTGAGGTGCTGGAACACCCAGCCTGGTTTTTATTACCATTTTGAAAATACAGGACCACCCACAGGGCGGGACAAAACAACCAATCATACACGTACATCATTAAAACCACTCCCAGTAATTACACACAAAATCCTCCCCTATGTCTGTGATATAATTATGCTACACAAGGGATTAACATAATTATCACAGACAGTAAAAATACAGTTTTTACACAACATTCATAACTCCCAAAATATACATCACATTCGCATAAAAATACATATTCACAATCAATCCATTCAGGGGAACAACATACTCAAAAATCATACGAATTGGACCAGGGGTTCAGAAGTTAGTAAAAATGTGCATTTGACCTTCTGGAAGCATGGTTTTACAGGGCCCTCTATCCTGGAGACAATGGGGGGAAGTAATTCAATTATCCAGGACTTGAGGCAGACTCCATTAACCACATGGTTGCAAAACAACATAAAACACTTTAAAATACATAAAGTCACATTTTACACATAACACACAGACATTTCACATATCCCCAGATAGCTAGGATCTGAGCGCACAAAACTACCGAATAGCGCGCAGATCCTATTCACACAGTTCAATTGCCACGGAGCTAAAGTCTTTCCCATAGTCTTTCATTATATGAATAGGCTCCATGGCATAGCCATCTGGGGTATCACCGCTCACACAGGGCCATAGTCATAAGGAAGGAGGCTGGCAAATAGGCTTCTCCACAATCCAGGGAAGCAGGGCAATTTTTCATTTAAAGGGCCAGTTACAAATAGCGATTTGTAACAATAATTTATTATTATTATATTTAAAATACACGAAGTATAGCAAGTATAGTAAGGGGGGATATTAGTACAGTAAGGGGGGTATTAGTACAGTAAGGGGGTATTAGTACAGTAAGGGGGGTATTAGTATAGTAATGGGATATTAGTACAGTAAGGGGGTATTAGTACAGTAAGGGGGTATTAGTATAGTAAGGGGGATATTAGTACAGTAAGGGGGTATTAGTACAGTAAGTGGGGATATTAGTACAGTAAGGGGGTATTAGTACAGTAAGGGGGATATTAGTACAGTAAGGGGGATATTAGTACAGTAAGGGGGGTATTAGTATAGTAATGGGATATTAGTACAGTAAGGGGGTATTAGTATTATAAGGGGGGATATTAGTACAGTAAGGGGGTATTAATATAGTAAGGGGGTGCATTAGTACAGTAAGCAGGATATTAGTATAGTAAGGGGGATATTAGTACAGTAAGGGGAATATTAGTACAGTAAGGGGAATATTAGTACAGTAAGTGGGTATTAGTACAGTAAGGGGGTATTAGTATAGTAAGGGGGTATAAGTATTGTAAGGGGGATATTAGTACAGTAAAGGAGGTATTAATATAGTAAGGGGGGCATTAGTACAGTAAGGGGAATATTAGTATAGTAAGGGGGATATTAGTATAGTAAGGGGGGATATTAGTACAGTAAGGGGGGTATTAGTATAGTAAGGGGGGATATTAGTACAGTAAGGGGGGGTATTAGTACAGTAAGGGGGATATTAGTACAGTAAGGGGGTATTAGTTACAGTAAGGGGGGTATTAGTACAGTAAGGGGGGTATTAGTACAGTAAGGGGGGTATTAGTATAGTAAGGGGGGATATTAGTAGAGTAAGGGGGGGTATTAGTACAGTAAGGGGGATATTAGTACAGTAAGGGGGATATTAGTACAGTAAGGGGGATATTAGTACAGTAATGGGATATTAGTACAGTAAGGGGGTATTAGTATTATAAGGGGGGATATTAGTACAGTAAGGGGGTATTAATATAGTAAGGGGGTGCATTAGTACAGTAAGCAGGATATTAGTATAGTAAGGGGGATATTAGTACAGTAAGGGGAATATTAGTACAGTAAGGGGGTATTAGTACAGTAAGGGGGATATTAGTATAGTAAGGGGGTATAAGTATTGTAAGGGGGATATTAGTACAGTAAGGGAGGTATTAATATAGTAAGGGGGGCATTAGTACAGTAAGGGGAATATTAGTATAGTAAGGGGGATATTAGTATAGTAAGGGGGGATATTAGTACAGTAAGGGGGGTATTAGTATAGTAAGGGGGGATATTAGTACAGTAAGGGGGGGTATTAGTACAGTAAGGGGGATATTAGTACAGTAAGGGGGATATTAGTACAGTAAGGGGGATATTAGTACAGTAAGGGGGTATTAGTTACAGTAAGGGGGGTATTAGTACAGTAAGGGGGGTATTAGTATAGTAAGGGGGGATATTAGTATACTAAGGGGGTATTAATATAGTAAGTGGGTGCATTAGTACAGTAAGCGGAATATTAGTATAGTAAGGGGGATATTAGTACAGTAAGGGGGTATTAGTACAGTAAGGGGAATATTAGTACAGTAAGGGGGGTATTAGTATAGTAATGGGATATTAGTACAGTAAGGGGGTATAAGTATAGTGAGGGGGATATTAGTACAGTGAGGGAGGTATTAATATAGTAAGGGGGCATTAGTACAGTAAGGGGAATATTAGTATAGTAAGGGGGGATATTAGTACAGTAAGGGGGTATTAGTACAGTAAGGGGGTATTAGTACAGTAAGGGGGGTATTAGTATAGTAATGGGATATTAGTACAGTAAGGGGGTATTAGTATAGTAAGGGGAATATTAGTACAGTAAGGGGGTATTAGTACAGTAAGGGGGATATTAGTACAGTAAGGGGGTATTAGTACAGTAAGGGGGAATATTAGTACAGTAAGGGGGATATTAGTACAGTAAGGGGGATATTAGGATAGTAAGGGGGTATAAGTATAGTGAGAGGGATATTAGTACAGTAAGGGAGGTATTAATATAGTAACGGGGCATTAGTACAGTAAGGGGAATATTAGTATAGTAAGGGGGATATTAGTATAGTAAGGGGGGATATTAGTACAGTAAGGGGGGTATTAGTATAGTAAGGGGGGATATTAGTAGAGTAAGGGAGGGTATTAGTACAGTAAGGGGGATATTAGTACAGTAAGGGGGATATTAGTACAGTAAGGGGGCATTAGTACAGTAAGGGGGCATTAGTACAGTAAGGGGGCATTAGTACAGTAAGGGGGGTATTAAGATAGTAAGGGGGCATTAGTACAGTAAGGGGGATATTAGTACAGAAAGGGGGGTATTAGTATAGTAATGGGATATTAGTACAGTAAGGGGGGTATTAGTATAGTAAGGGGGAATATTAGTACAGTAAGGGGGTATTAGTACAGTAAGGGGGATATTAGTACAGTAAGGGGGTATTAGTACAGTAAGGGGGGTATTAGTACAGTAAGGGGGATATTAGTACAGTAAGGGGGTATTAGTACAGTAAGGGGGAATATTAGTACAGTAAGGGGGATATTAGTACAGTAAGGGGGATATTAGTACAGTAAGGGGGATATTAGTATAGTAAGGGGGTATAAGTACAGTGAGGGGGATATTAGTACAGTAAGGGAGGTATTAATATAGTAACGGGCATTAGTACAGTAAGGGGGATATTAGTATAGTAAGGGGGGATATTAGTACAGTAAGGGGGGTATTAGTATAGTAAGGGGGGATATTAGTAGAGTAAGGGGGTATTAGTACAGTAAGGGGGATATTAGTACAGTAAGGGGGTATTAGTACAGTAAGGGGGTATTAGTACAGTAAGGGGGATATTAGTACAGAAAGGGGGGGTATTAGTATAGTAATGGGATATTAGTACAGTAAGGGGGGTATTAATATAGTAAGGGGCATTAGTACAGTAAGGGGGATATTAGTACAGAAAGGGGGGTATTAGTATAGTAATGGGATATTAGTACAGTAAGGGGGATATTAGTACAGTAAGGGGGTATTAGTATAGTAATGGGATATTAGTACAGTAAGGGGGTATAAATATAGTGAGGGGGATATTAGTACAGTGAGGGAGGTATTAATATAGTAAGGGGGGCATTAGTACAGTAAGGGGAATATTAGTATAGTAAGGGGGATATTAGTATAGTAAGGGGGGATATTAGTACAGTAAGGGGGTATTAGTATAGTAAGGGGGGATATTAGTACAGTAAGGGGGTATTAGTACAGTAAGGGGGATATTAGTACAGTAAGGGGGGTATTAGTACAGTAAGGGGGATATTAGTACAGTAAGTGGGTATTAGTACAGTAAGGGGGGTATTAGTATAGTAATGGGATATTAGTACAGTAAGGGGGTATAAGTATAGTAAGGGGGGATATTAGTACAGTAAGGGGGTATTAATATAGTAAGGGGGGCATTAGTACAGTAAGGGGGATATTAGTATAGTAAGGGGGATATTAGTACAGTAAGGGGGATATTAGTACAGTAAGGGGGATATTAGTACAGTAAGGGGGGTATTAGTACAGTAAGGGGGTATTAGTACAGTAAGGGGGTATTAGTACAGTAAGGGGGATATTAGTACAGTAAGGGGATATTAGTATAGTAATGGGATATTAGTACAGTAAGGGGGTATAAGTATAGTAAGGGGGGATGTTAGTACAGTAAGGGGGTATTAATATAGTAAGGGGGGCATTAGTACAGTAAGGGGGATATTAGTATAGTAAGGGGGATATTAGTACAGTAAGGGGGTATTAGTACAGTAAGGGGGTATTAGTACAGTAAGGGGGGTATTAGTACAGTAAGGGGATATTAGTACAGTAAGGGGGTATAAGTATAGTGAGGGGGATATTAGTACAGTGAGGGAGGTATTAATATAGTAAGGGGGCATTAGTACAGTAAGGGGAATATTAGTATAGTAAGGGGGATATTAGTATAGTAAGGGGGGATATTAGTACAGTAAGGGGGGTATTAGTATAGTAAGGGGGGATATTAGTACAGTAAGGGGGTTATTAGTACAGTAAGGGGGGTATTAGTATAGTAATGGGATATTAGTACAGTAAGGGGGTATAAGTATGGTGAGGGGGATATTAGTACAGTGAGGGAGGTATTAATATAGTAAGGGGGGCATTAGTACAGTAAGGGGAATATTAGTATAGTAAGGGGGATATTAGTATAGTAAGGGGGGATATTAGTACAGTAAGGGGGTATTAGTATAGTAAGGGGGTATTAGTACAGTAAGGGGGTATTAGTACAGTAAGGGGGGTATTAGTACAGTAAGGGGGGTATTAGTACAGTAAGGGGGATATTAGTACAGTAAGTGGGGTATTAGTATAGTAATGGGATATTAGAACAGTAAGGGGGTATAAGTATAGTAAGGGGGGATATTAGTACAGTAAGGGGGTATTAATATAGTAAGGGGGCATTAGTACAGTAAGGGGAGATATTAGTATAGTAAGGGGGATATTAGTACAGTAAGGGGGTATTAGTACAGTAAGGGGGGTATTAGTACAGTAAGGGGATATTAGTACAGTAAGGGGATATTAGTACAGTAAGGGGGTATTAGTACAGTAAGGGGGATATTAGTACAGTAAGGGGATATTAGTACAGTAAGGGGGTATTAGTACAGTAAGGGGGTATTAGTACAGTAAGGGGGAATATTAGTACAGTAAGGGGGATATTAGTACAGTAAGGGGGATATTAGGATAGTAAGGGGGTATAAGTATAGTGAGAGGGATATTAGTACAGTAAGGGAGGTATTAATATAGTAACGGGGCATTAGTACAGTAAGGGGAATATTAGTATAGTAAGGGGGATATTAGTATAGTAAGGGGGGATATTAGTACAGTAAGGGGGGTATTAGTATAGTAAGGGGGGATATTAGTAGAGTAAGGGAGGGTATTAGTACAGTAAGGGGGATATTAGTACAGTAAGGGGGATATTAGTACAGTAAGGGGGTATTAGTACAGTAAGGGGGATATTAGTATAGTAATGGGATATTAGTACAGTAAGGGGGGTATTAAGATAGTAAGGGGGCATTAGTACAGTAAGGGGGATATTAGTACAGAAAGGGGGGTATTAGTATAGTAATGGGATATTAGTACAGTAAGGGGGGTATTAGTATAGTAAGGGGGAATATTAGTACAGTAAGGGGGTATTAGTACAGTAAGGGGGATATTAGTACAGTAAGGGGGTATTAGTACAGTAAGGGGGGTATTAGTACAGTAAGGGGGATATTAGTACAGTAAGGGGGTATTAGTACAGTAAGGGGGAATATTAGTACAGTAAGGGGGATATTAGTACAGTAAGGGGGATATTAGTACAGTAAGGGGGATATTAGTATAGTAAGGGGGTATAAGTACAGTGAGGGGGATATTAGTACAGTAAGGGAGGTATTAATATAGTAACGGGCATTAGTACAGTAAGGGGGATATTAGTATAGTAAGGGGGGATATTAGTACAGTAAGGGGGGTATTAGTATAGTAAGGGGGGATATTAGTAGAGTAAGGGGGTATTAGTACAGTAAGGGGGATATTAGTACAGTAAGGGGGTATTAGTACAGTAAGGGGGTATTAGTACAGTAAGGGGGATATTAGTACAGAAAGGGGGGGTATTAGTATAGTAATGGGATATTAGTACAGTAAGGGGGGTATTAATATAGTAAGGGGCATTAGTACAGTAAGGGGGATATTAGTACAGAAAGGGGGGTATTAGTATAGTAATGGGATATTAGTACAGTAAGGGGGATATTAGTACAGTAAGGGGGTATTAGTATAGTAATGGGATATTAGTACAGTAAGGGGGTATAAATATAGTGAGGGGGATATTAGTACAGTGAGGGAGGTATTAATATAGTAAGGGGGGCATTAGTACAGTAAGGGGAATATTAGTATAGTAAGGGGGATATTAGTATAGTAAGGGGGGATATTAGTACAGTAAGGGGGTATTAGTATAGTAAGGGGGGATATTAGTACAGTAAGGGGGTATTAGTACAGTAAGGGGGATATTAGTACAGTAAGGGGGGTATTAGTACAGTAAGGGGGATATTAGTACAGTAAGTGGGTATTAGTACAGTAAGGGGGGTATTAGTATAGTAATGGGATATTAGTACAGTAAGGGGATATAAGTATAGTAAGGGGGGATATTAGTACAGTAAGGGGGTATTAATATAGTAAGGGGGGCATTAGTACAGTAAGGGGGATATTAGTATAGTAAGGGGGATATTAGTACAGTAAGGGGGATATTAGTACAGTAAGGGGGTATTAGTACAGTAAGGGGGTATTAGTACAGTAAGGGGATATTAGTATAGTAATGGGATATTAGTACAGTAAGGGGGTATAAGTATAGTAAGGGGGGATGTTAGTACAGTAAGGGGGTATTAATATAGTAAGGGGGGCATTAGTACAGTAAGGGGGATATTAGTATAGTAAGGGGGATATTAGTACAGTAAGGGGGTATTAGTACAGTAAGGGGGGTATTAGTACAGTAAGGGGATATTAGTACAGTAAGGGGGTATAAGTATAGTGAGGGGGATATTAGTACAGTGAGGGAGGTATTAATATAGTAAGGGGGCATTAGTACAGTAAGGGGAATATTAGTATAGTAAGGGGGATATTAGTATAGTAAGGGGGGATATTAGTACAGTAAGGGGGGTATTAGTATAGTAAGGGGGGATATTAGTACAGTAAGGGGGTTATTAGTACAGTAAGGGGGGTATTAGTATAGTAATGGGATATTAGTACAGTAAGGGGGTATAAGTATAGTGAGGGGGATATTAGTACAGTGAGGGAGGTATTAATATAGTAAGGGGGGCATTAGTACAGTAAGGGGAATATTAGTATAGTAAGGGGGATATTAGTATAGTAAGGGGGGATATTAGTACAGTAAGGGGGTATTAGTATAGTAAGGAGTGAAAAAATAGAGTGACAAGGGAGGGAGGGGGGAGGGAGAAAAAAAGAGAGTGACAAGGGAGGGGGGAAAAAGAGAGTGACAAGGGAGGGAGGGGGAGAAAGAGTGACAAGGGAGGGAGGGAGGGGGATAAAAAAGAGAGTGACGAGGGAGGGAGGGGGAGAAAGAGTGACAAAGGAGGGAGGGTGGGGGAGAAAGAGTGACAAGGGAAGGAGGGTGGAGGAGAAAGAGTGACAAGGGAGGGAGGGGGGAGAAAGAGTGACAAGGGAGGGAGGGGGGAGAAAGAGTGACAAGGGAGGGGGAGAAAGAAAGTGACAAGGGAGGGAGGGGGAGAAAGAAAGTGACAAGGTAGGGAGGGGGAGAAAGAAAGTGACAAGGGAGGGAGGGGGAGAAAGAGAGTGACAAGGGAGGGGGAGAAAGAGAGTGACAAGAGAGGGAGGGGGAGAAAGAGAGTGACAAGGGAGAGAGGGGGAGAAGGAGGGAGAGAGATTGACATTCATCACACACACACACACAATCATGCAACCCTTACACACACAGAAACACACAATGCATTCCTTACACACACTCAATGCAACCTGTACACACACTCAATGCACCCTTTACAGACGCACACACTGCATCCTGTACATACACAGAAACACACCTTGCAGCCCTTACACATACAAACATAGATTCACACAATGCATTCCTTACACATATATCAGGACATCCCCTACACACTCTACCCCCTGTGAACAAACTCATTGGTGGAACATGAAGGTGGACCCTGGGTTAGTATAGTAATGGGATATTAGTATAGTAAGGGGGGCATTAGTATAGTAAGGGGGGATATTAGTACAGTAAGGGGGTTATTAGTTTAGTAAGGGGGGCATTTGTACAGTAAGGGGGATATTAGTACAGTAAGGGGGATATTAGTACAGTAAGGGGGTTATTAGTTTAGTAAGGGGGGCATTTGTACAGTAAGGGGGATATTAGTACAGTAAGGGGGATATTAGTACAGTAAGGGGGTATTATTATAGTAATGGGATATTAGTACAGTAAGGGGGGGCATTAGTACAGTAAGGGGGTTATTAGTTTAGTAAGGGGGGCATTATTATAGTAAGGGGGTTATTAGTTTAGTAAGGGGGGCATTATTATAGTAAGGGGGTTATTAGTTTAGTAAGGGGGGCATTATTATAGTAAGGGGGTTATTAGTTTAGTAAGGGGGGCATTATTATAGTAAGGGAGTTATTAGTTTAGTAATGGGGGCCAGCTGTGAGGATTGCTATCAGTCTGTTCATGTTCTCGCTGCACATTAATCCCTGGTCCAGGCTCAGTACTCGGTGCTGTGTAAGTCCAGGTTGCAGAGGATGACTTTGTTATAAACCAGCCCTGGCTGCCTGCGGTGCACAGCGGGAGCTCTGGAACGCAATTAGCGCAGTCTCCCAGCTGGTTCCCGCCTCCCTCCCCCTGTCGCGCCGTGCTGTGCTTTGTGAATCGGGGGGTGTGGCGACCACGTGCCGTATGTTTACAAACACTGGGAGTGACTGAGCGCGTGTAGCCATTACAGCCAGACCACACGGAACGATAACCGAGCCGGGATCAGGCAGGTACAGCACGCCCCTTCCCCTCCCCCCCCCCCCGCAGGTACGACAGGCCCCTCCCCTCTCCCCTCGCAGGTACAGCAGGCCCCTCCCCCTCCCCGCAGGTACAGCACGGACCTCACTCCCCCCATAAATGTGAAGACGCGGGGCAGTTCCCCGGATGTCGCACACCTGGCTAGAGCCCACCCGTGCTTCCTGTTTATATGAGCTCTGTGCAGCGTGCACTGCCTTCCATGAGCACCCTGGGAAACAGCAAGCATGGGCTGATAGCCCAATATGCCCTGAGCTAGCCATGTCTGTGTCTGTCATAGCCACCCATGGAATGTATCTGAGCTGGGCACGCCTAGCTTTTATGTCAGCCAGCCTTGCCTGTGTGTGAGCTAGCCATGCTGTGTGTGAGCTAGCCATGCTGTGTGTGAGCAGAGGTGGGATCACTCGAAGTATTGATTTTGCTTTGTAGGGGATGCTCTCATTGCTCTATTTGACATATTGCTAGTGTTTGCTTTGTGTATGAGTCCAGGTGTGTGAAATCCAGCTCTAACAGGCCTGAGTGAACAGTGTATTTCGTGAGGTGGCTGAGGAGCTGTCACTCAGCACTGGATGATGCTGCCTGTAAATGTTAGCACACTTACTAAATTGTTAATCTTGTTGAAATTGTTTTGTCTGCGGGTTTGTTGAGTGCAAGTAAGGAAATTCATAATTAAATAACTTGATAAATTCTGTTTTAAATATTTTTATTGTAGTCATGTCATAAGCTTGGTTGACAATAACTTGATAAATTCTGATCATTTATTTACTGGCACCTCAAACAATAAAGCTTTGTTAGAAGCTGGAAATTTTATACAGATACAATATAAAAGGTAACCACAATAAGGTTACCTTTTATATTATATCTTGAAAGTTTCAAGTTCTGCTTACAACCTTATTAGAATAAGGCTTGTTGCTCCACCTAATGATCAATTCACCATAACCACTACAGCACTCCATAGCTGTCCAGTTAAAGAAACACTCAGCTCAAAATTATTTTCCAGAAGTTGAGAGAACCATTGTTTTGTTCTCCATAGAGGGTTAAATATCACCAAGGAGCATGCGTGTCTGGAGAGGTAAGACAACGTCCGAGAGATGGAAGGAGGAAATGTGTGGTGTCGTGTAGGAGGCCATTCTTGTAGTAAAAGCGTCCATGGCCAAGGCAGTTGGACCTGGACGCCAACTGCACAGAGGGAGTTGGGAATTCAGCCTGGAGGCAAATAGATCGATGTCCGTTGGGCCCCATAGTAGTTCGATCGGTCCAAACCGCATCCAATCTCGGAATCCCTCAGGTATCTGGAGTTCCAATCCGCCCATGTGTTGTATAGTCCCGGAATATGTTCGTTTTGGCTAACATGTTGTTGTGAAGGCAGAAATGCCAAAATTCCTTGGCCAGATTTTCCAACTGTTTCAATTTTGTACCTCCAGATGGTTGATATATCCAACCACTGACACATTGTCCATTCGGAGCAGAATGCAGCAATTTCCCTGGTCGTGTGTGAGGCTGCGAATGGCGAATGAATCCGCTAACAATTCCAGGCAATTAATGTGTAGGGTAGATTCCTCTGTTGACTATCTGCCACCCGTGGAGATGGTTCCGCAACGAGCTCCCCAGCAGTATAAGCTAGCATCCAACTGTATAATGATGTCCGTTGCTGGTCCAAATATCGCTCGACCATTCCACGCTTTCATATGGTCTAGCCACCATTGCAGCTCTTGCGACGAGACTCGGAAGAGTGACCCGATCTGAGATATGAGCCTTTCAAGCACTGTAGAGCGCGGTAGTGCAGAGGTCCTGGGAATTTCGCTTGGATAGATGAGGCAAGTAAGCCCATCACTCTTGACAGTTGACATATGGAGAGGTCTTGTGCGCAAAGGACTCGTCTGAGTTCCTTTTTGATAGACTTCATTTTCGTGGAACGGTGTGGTAGAATCCACCTCAAAACCTAGAACCCTATCTTCTGCATCGGAATCACAATAGATTTTTCCCCAGTTGGAAATCCCAGGCTCTCGAGCAAATCCACTGTAGATGGGAGCGGAGTATTTCTGGTGAGGTTGACATGATTAGAATGTCGTCCAAGTATATAATCAAGCAGACTCCTGAGGAAGGCAACCACCGGTTTAATTAACTTGGTGGAGCACCAAGGAGCCGAAGAGAGTCCGAATGGCAGACAAGTAAATCTCCATCGCCGATCTATGCCACATAGAGTGAAGCAGATCTCAGTGTTCCTCCGCTATGGGGATAGTTAGGTAAGCATCCTTGAGGTCTAGCTTGACCATCCAGTCCCAGGGCTGAAGCAGATCCTGGAGGCAGTGTATGCCTTCCACATTGAAAAGCTGATAATGGAGGAAGGTGTTTAAGTTTGTAACTGGATGAAACACCACTGCCTTTATTGGGCACTAGAAACAGGTTGCTTGTGAAACCTGGATACAGGTACAGGACTTCTTGGATTACTTGTTTTGTTAGTAAATCTACGATCTCTGGGACGCTCTGTGAGTAAAGCCTCTGGAAGCCCTTGATGTGCCTCTATATCCTTGTCCTGGTGGACGGCTCCTAGACCTACCGGCCCCGGGGAAAACCTTGGTGTTAAAGACCCGTTTACTATTAGACTGCACTTTATCTAAAGCTGTAAAGGTCTTAACAAAGGACCCAAGGTCTTTGACTAAAGAATCGCCGAACAACATGCCCTTCGCCGAAGGGCCTGGTTCTTTAATGGCTAAGTTCACTAACTTGGTTCAATTTTAAGCAAAATTGCCTTGCGAAGTTCCGCCAACAGGTCTGTGTTTGCATTACCAAGGAGGCATATGAGCCTCTGCAACCATCCTATAGCCACGTCAAATATAGATCAATATCACCCACCTTAGTGGCTTCAAGGAGTTCGTATAACTTAGATGCTGGACCCAGCTTATCTAAAAGTTATCTTGGCAGTTATGCAACGAAAACTCTTGTCTAATCCTGGGCTTCCAGCTCGTCTTAGCGAGGAACTGAATAATTTGAGGGTCCATCTCTGGCTTTTTGCACGCCGCGTCAGGGACCGAGTTTCTAGGGAAGTCTGCACGCATTTTGCTGCGACCCTCCTTAGAAAGTGTGGAACAATAGTTAAGCATGGACCTTCGCTAGATTCTCACGCCATATATACAGGAGACATATTTCAGGTGTTTAACTCTAGGGGCATAGGTGGTATGTGGGTAAGAATTTCATCCACCATTGTCCAATATGGGCGGATAAGTTTGCATGTCCACCATATGTGATACATCGATCCTATTTCAGACTTGCATCTCCCACACTTGGATGTGCCAGGAAAGATATGTGCCAGCCTCGTTCGGACTAAATACCACCGGTATTGTAGTTTCCGTATTTGTTCAAAGTGTGTGATGCACACTGTGTTTCCTTTCTGTATTGTGAACACTCGGCTCCACTGACCTGTAGAGAAGGCGGAACCAAGATCGTCCTGCCATGCTTGCATAAATTTGTCAGTGTACTCCGATTTACTCTCAATCAGTATTGCGTAAATTATCGAGAACATTTTTCTGTGTGGTGTCCCTGTAAGGCAGAGTGTGTCAAATTTGGAGAGCGCGTAGTCGACTGCAGGAGGGATTTCAGCTGCAAATAAAAAATATTGCCCTGTTTGTTAGGTGAAATTGTGCCTGCAGGTCTGGAAACTATTTCAAGGTGGTCCCAGCGTATAAATGGTGTACATCCCGCTGCTGTCCATGTGGCATAGTCAAAGGTCTGGTTTCTCAGATATATGCTGTACATTGTCGTGGCCAATGATATTGCATTATGTTTTCGGTAAGTTTCCCATGTGTTCAGCAGTAGTGTGATTGGTTCCAGTATTAGTGGCATCGCAGGTCTCTATTTTTTCGGCGCCCCAAATAAGTGGTGTAATCCAGCCTTGCATGACAAGTAAGATTCAATGGCCACCCATTGGGGTGCCTTGATTGTTATGTGGGTATTGCTACTGTGGAGAGGAGTGCGGCCTTATAAAATAATTTTACGTCTGGAAAATTCAAGTGTGTGAATTGCGACCCTGGGCTTTTTCTTTGCTCACACAAATTGTGTAATGGCTTTTTGTAAGGCCACCAGATATTGTTTAGGGATGGGGATCTGGAGAGTTCTTAGTAGATATTGTAATTTTGGAAGAAGGGACATTTTAAATGGCACAACTCGTCCATGCCAGGACAAAAAAATCCCTTTCCCCACGACTGGAGCATTTGGGTGATCTCCTGTGATAATCTCTCATAGTTCTATTTAAACAGTAGGTGTGTCGATTTGGTAATTTTGTATTCCTAAAAAAGGTTACAAAGTTGGTATGGAAGACAATTCCCAATAATGATTAGTTCCTCTAAAAAGGAAGAAAAGAGATCCAGCGTAGCAATCTTCTCTAAGTCCATGCAGGTAGTAATAAAACAGTGTCATATTGGAATTAGGTGAGGGAAAGAGAAGATATCCTACTACTACCTGGAAATTTGATGAGTCAATTTTGTCTATTACAGAAAATAAAGAATATTTAGAGAAAATGTCAACCTACTTCTTTAAAGAAAATAGCACAAATGACATTCCAGACTCCGTGATCTGGTGTACTTACAAGGCGGTCATGAGAGGCCATTGAAAAAAGATGATTCAATGAAACGAAGGATTAGGGTTATCTAACCTCCATATTCAATTATATACACTTCTACAAGAGATTTTAAAGGCAAATATTCTTCCAATATTAAAACCAGGAAAAGACACAACCAACGTAAAGAGTTATAGACCTATCTCTCTCATAAACGTTGATGTAAAGTTGTTTGCATCTATCATCGCTGATAGATTGAAATCTGTTTTATCAAAGCTTATCAACCCAGATCAGATTAGATTTGTGCCTGAGAGGAATCCTTGTAATAATGTGAGAAGACTGATAGACATAGTTGACTCATCCAAACAGTGTAAGAGACCCCTGATGATCCTGTCGCTGGATGCTGAAAATGCTTTTGACGGGGTCAGTTGGGGCTTCATGAACAAAGTTTTAAGGGCTTTTAATCAGGTTGGATAGCTAATGCCATCATGTTTTGTATAATTTGCCATCAGCTAGGAGAATAGGTCCGAATATATGTTCAACCTAGTTTGAACTGAAAAACTTAACCAGACAGGGTTGCCCTCTCTCTCCAATTATTTATATAATGAAGAAACTGGAGAAAAGAGACTGGACTGTCCAGTGACCACTGTGTATTAGTTAAAATATAACTTTTAATAACTGTAAAGTATAAAAAGAGCTAGAGATATGTCTGGCTCTAAACACGAACAAACATACAGTGGAAGAAAATTCCACAATAGAAAAGTAATAGAAGTCACTATGTACTGAATATAGTCTATCTCCAAAATGTGGATTAGCTAAAATCAAGAAAAAACCTTGAATCAATTATGCTCTGTAACTATGTAGTCAGAGGGAGAGAGCCCTTGTAATAATGTTGCAAATAATAATGATACTTCTACAGAGTGACAGTAGGTAGTAACATTTAGCAGAGATAAGATAGGGATATAAATCCTAAAACAGAAATAGTGAAAGGAAATAGCCCAGGACAAAAAAAAAAACAGAGTTAACCTGGGTATAAAAATAATAGAGAACGTGTAGCTGGCTAAGCGAACAATCCCTGCTATGGCCAGAAAAGAAAATTCGCTAAGAGAGCAAGTAGCTAAGGCTAGTGACCCTAGAACTGCATATGATTCACACTATAGCTGTGTTGTGGCGTCTAGCTGCAGTTAAACGCTAAGTCTAAAGCTAACAGTTCCGTCCGAAACTCGGCTTAATAAAAACTTAGCAGACCCACAGATTCCCACAAAACTCAGCTAATACCAAAGATTTCTTTGACTAGCTAAAGTACAAGCTAAACTTGCAAACTATCAGAGCGAGAAAACTACACGTGCAAAAGCAGTCATTATATAATGACTGTCGAAATCCTAGCATCCAAAATTAGGCAAAATAAATTGGTTGAAGGCTACCCATCCCCTCAGGGTGAGTTGAAAATGTAATTATACGCAGATTATATTTTATTATATATCACCAACCCGGCGAAGTCTCTCCCAGAAGTAATTGCAGAAATTATATTATAGCAGGGTTTCAAATTATAAATTAAACTTGTCCACATCAACGCCTTATATAATAATATTGTTTCAGATGACATAGAAACGTTTCAAAGAGATTAACATAGGAGATTTATTAATAAATAATAATAAGATTAAAACTTTTGACTCATTAGTTAAAGCATTCCAGCTTACTAGTCAGGAGATTGTTTTCTTACTTAAGAGTCAAAAAAACTGTTATTACCAGAGGAGATATATATAATAGTGTATGTATGGGGGGGCAGTGTGTATAGTGTATGTATGGGGGGCAGTGTGTATAGTGTATGTATGGGGGGCAGTGTGTATAGTGTATGTATGGGGGGCAGTGTGTATAGAGTATGTATTGGGGGGCAGTGTGTGTAGTGTGTGTATGGGGGGGGGGAAGGAGGGTAGGGAGGCTTTTTGTTTTTTAAATTTAATTAAAATAAATATATACTTTATGTCCCCCCTCCCTTCTTACCTTTACTGGGAGGAGGGGGGACATATTTCGTTCCCTGGTGGTCCCAGTGGGGATTCATTGGTGGTCCCAGTGGTAGGAGTAAACCCTAGCCCGCGCTCCAGGGCTAGAGTTTACTCCGTGCTCGCAAGAGGAGGACCCGGAGGAGCTGCAGACTGAGCTCCCGGGTCCTCTCTCTCTCCCTCCCTGCTGGCTGATCTCCCTCCCCGGTCCGCAGGCACATTGCCAGCCCTGCACTAGCCAGCAGGGGAGAATCTCGGGGGGGGGGAGCAATTGCCTTGTTGCCCCCCCCCCCTGAATCCGCCAGTGCCCCAATAAAGAGTTGGGATAAAGTCCTGGATACCCCAATAAATAAAGCTGAATGGTTCTCCTCATTTGCTAAAGTAAACAAAAAGGTCCACTGTCTCTCTTTAATTGAAACACACTACAAAGTAATCAACAAATGGTATATGGTACCGTCCAAATTATCTAGAATATCACCCAGTAACGATGACCATTGTTGGAGATGTGGGGTGGCAAAAGGAGATTACTTACATATATGGTGGAACTGTGAAAAAGTGGCTTATTCATGGCAATTGGTTGAATCCACCCTAATTAAAATCTGTAATATTAAATTACCAAGCAAACCAGAAGTCACGCTGCTCCATTTGGGCTGGCCCAATCTGAAGAAGATAGATCAGGCGTTGATTATTCACTGTTTGGTCGCGACAAAATATTTAATTGCTAGAAATTGGAAGAACCAGCAGACGTTCTCTGCCTTTCATCTTAGACAGCAGATTAATTTCCAATTTCAAATGGAAAGAGCCCTGACGAAGGTGCACACCTCCGTGCACCAAAACGCGTGTCAGGAATTCTATTCTTTCTCACAGGGCAATTAGCACTTGGAACACAATGGTGTAGAAAACCTGCTCACTTAAGCAGCATGGTTTTGATTTATTAACACTTTTTTAAACTTGATTTCATATTTCTGTTTCCTCTGACTATTTAGTTAGATTAACAGGGAGAGAGGATTTATCTATAACTAATTCTGTCTGGTTATTCTTAATAATCCTTAATATAAGCTGCATTATTTTATGCTGATACTCTATGAGCTAGCGGAACTTGTTTAAGAATATTAGAAGACTCTTTGAACAAGTCACAGCAGTCAGGTAATAGTTTGGAGCTCCAAGGGAACACTGCATAGAATTTATTTTTAAACCTATTATAAGGTAAATAATAGGGAGTGCAACTGTTAAACATGAAATTGCTGCTTTCAACTATTATGCTCTTAATTTCAACACCGAAGTAACCGTGATTAAACCACTAAACAAGTTGAATTACGTAAGTGCAATTTCTATACAGCTGAGTTTAATTCCAATTGTGCAAGGATATCCCACTTGGGCTTTCTATATTGTACGATACAGATTTAATCCAGTGCAAACGTGACTATCGTTCTTGAGCCAACATATCACTTTGTATCAGCTATACTCATTAGCAACTTTAATTATGCCCTCTCCCTGTATGTTTAATCTAGCTTAACTAAATTTAACTTATACCCAATTCCCCTACAGAGGCATACCTGAATAAAGCCTGATTAGATAGGAGAACTGGATCTTTGCTAATTTTTATAGTCCAAAATGTAGCCAGAAAGGCTTTGGATTACATATCTGACCACAACCACTTTGTGGTGAAGTGTTTCAACCTCAGTATATACACTTTATTTTCTTTCCAGATATCTCCTACATACAGAGCTTTGTCTCTGGTGGAAGTTACAATTTTATTTCAAATGGAAAGAGGTGTTAATAAAATTAGAAACCACTACCGGGATAATGGCCCATGGAGTAACTGGTTAGACAAACTAGAAGATATAGAAAATGAACATAATAATAGAACGGTTTGAATTTTGATGATGGAGGAATAGGACTCTAGTGTGGTACACCCCCTGCGACTGACACACATATATATATTTGGTTAGGCTTACTGTATATTGTCTACATATGTTTTGTATGAATGTAATTCGCTTTGAAAGAGTCAAAAGTATTCTAAATGATATTAACATAACAACTCTGCAGATAATTATATATTAACATAGTCTGAATGTTGTATGTTTCTCTCTTTATGTATATGTGGAAAAAAATTTCAAAATAAAAACATGAAAAATCTCTAATTTTCTTTTAAAAATTATATATAATATGTATGGGTGCACTTAAACTGAGTGTAACAGTTTTAGAATTAACACATTCAACCAATTGTTCCTGTAACATTTTGTAATTGTCTTATTTATTGTTAAAGGACCACTATAGGCATCCAGACCACTTCAGCCTAATGAAGTGGTCTGGGTGCCTGGTCCATCTATGATTAACCCTTACTGCCGATGGGTTAATACAGCCTCTAGTGGCTGTCTCATTGGCAGCCGCTAGAGGCGATTCCGCGCTTCTCACTTTGATTTTCACAGTGAAAAGACGCCAGCGTCCATAGAATGCTTTCCTATGAGACTGGCTGAATGCGTGCGTGGCTCTTGCCGCGCATGCGCATTCAGCCGCTGACATCAGAAGAGGGAGGAGAGTCCCAGCGCCGAGGGAGCCCGGCGCTGGAAAAAAGGTAAGGGATTAACCCCTTCCTCCCCTTCAGCACCACGGGAGTGGGACCCTGAGGGTGGGGGCACCCTCGGCACTATAGTGCCAGGAAAACGAGTTTGTAAAACACTGTATTGGTACTGTGTAGATGTGAATAATAACCATGGCAAAGTTCCAAAAAGGTCTTGTTCTAAAACCTTGTGAGTGAGCCTTGGACATTTTAACTGTTATTTTGTAATGACAGGAGCATGTGAGGAGAATAAAAGGGAACCGACGATGCGGTAGACTTGGAAATAAAAGTAGGCATAAAGGAAAAGTACCTTGCCGATGTATATTTATTTACACAATGAACATAATACAATATATATTACATTATGAGAACAATTTTACAAAAGCCTTTCGCATTTCCTGTACAGGTTGAGGTATATACAATGAATAAGCTGACGATTTCCATCGACCCAGTGATTTAATGACATGCACTGGTATGTCTTGACTGGATGCTGTAGAAGGTGCCCCTATCCTAAAAGAATGTCCTGAATATTTACTAGGGTTCAAACCCAGTCTCACTAGTTATAATCGTACATATAATATAAATTATGAGGTCGTCAGGATAGATCCATGTAATGATAGTAAAGGTTGTAATGGTAATGATAGAAGGTATGAATCCAAAACTTTAACAGGGCACCATTTATTATGAGTCGGGTAATATGGAATATGAACTAGTTTGCCCAGTTGTCTAGTTCTAGTGACGGGTAGGGATAATATGTAATGATCCTGATGCTTGACCAGATAGGATCTTTTAAGGCAATTTTGAGATTTGTTTCTGTTGTTGTTCTGTAGTGAATTCCCGTGGCCTGAGAAACCCATAAAAAGCCAGGTAAATAGCTGTTTTGATAACTATGTTAGTGTTGGGTTCAAAAGGAGTCTAGTTGGTCGGACATGTCTTGGAATAATTGTTTATGGATTGGTAACCTTTGTTGTGTGGTTGGACCTCTGGCTTTCTGTATACCTTTAAGTATAGTCTTAATTGGATAGGATGATAGTAAACTGGAATTATTCAGAAATGTAGAGAACATGTGGTGTTGTATGCCAGTCAGGTCTAACTTGATAGTATTGTGAGGTAGACTTAATTTAAGGTGGCAAAAAGTAGTGAATCCTACCAGAGATGTTATATCAAACATGTTGGCTATGTTATGTTCCGCTATGAATCTCTTGTATAAAGAGAAGGTCCTATCATAGGATCGACGAGTATTAAGTGATAGAGCCATTTTAATCAATGCTTGGCTATGGTTCAACAGCTCATCTAACCCATTATTATCATGAAGAATTTCCCGGAATGCCTGGAATTAAAAACGAGATAACTGGTCAGCTGCTGTATTATGTATACCTGAAACATGACAACACACTAAGTAAAATTTTTACAGGCGGCTAACCAAGTCAGTCTCCTAAGAAATCTCATGATGGTTAATGAAGATGAACACCCTTTATTTATAATGTGACAAATAGCTTGATTATCAGAAAAACATTACACTGAACAGCCGGCCCATAAATGGCCCCAAGCTACTGCAGCAGCTACTATTAGGTATACTTCAAATAATGCTGAGTTGCGAGAGAGCCCTTCTATGTTTGGAACCTCCTCTGACCAACTACATCAGAGCCAATTATTACCGAATATCGCTGCGAACCTGGTGGTAACTGCTGCATCTGTCCAGATGATAGGGGATGTATAGTTAATTGCAGAAGAAACATACTCTTTCTGTTCCAATTTAAAAGAAATTTGCGCCACATGAGAAGGTCGGCGTTAGTTTGTGTGTTTAGCGAGAAACGACTAATGTCGTTGGGAAATTCAGAGAGTAAGCTAAGGAGTCTAGATATGAAGGCTCTACATTGCAGGATGATTCTCATCGCAAAATTAAGGGAGCCTAGTAGAGACTAACTCCTTACGGTTAAAGGAACCGATTTGTATATATTGGTCGATACTTTTGAGAATGTTACCAATTTTATCTTGCGGGAAGCTGGCTTCCATAGCCACAGAGTCATGGTAAATGCCTAGGAAAATTATAATAGTGTCAGGACCTTCTGATTTTTTGTGAGGAACTGGTACCCCTAATGTTTGGAATAATTGAATTGCTTTTTTTAAATTACTTGGGGGTATTGTTTTCGATGAACAGGAAATCATCCAGATAATGGATTACTGTGTGGCAGCAGCATATATTAAAGAACCACTATAGGCACCCAGACCACTTCAGCTTAATGAAGTGGTCTGGGTGCCAGGTCCACCTAGGATTAACCCTTTCAGTTTCAGAGAAACTGCTATGTTTACCTATGGGTTAATCCAGCCTCTAGTGGCTGTCTCATTGACAGCCGCCAGAGGCGCTTCCGCGCTTCTCACTGTGATTTTCATGGACTGGAATGCTTTCCTATGGCCTGACTGAATGCGCGCGCGGCTCTTGCCGCGCATGCGCATTCAGCCGATGACGGGGAAAGGAGGAGGAGAGTCTCCAGTACCGAGGGAGCCCGGCGCTGGAGAAAGGTAAGTGTTTAACCCCCTTCCTCCCTCTAGAGCCCCGCGAGAGGGGGCCCATGAGGATTGGGGCACCCTCAGGGCACTATAGTGCCAGGAAAACAAGTATGTTTTCCTGGCACTATAGTGGTCCTTTAACCCCTTAAGGACCAAACTTTTGGAATAAAAGGTAATCATGACATGTCCCACAGTGAGAAGACGCCAGCGTCCATAGGAAAGCATTGAGAATGCTTTCCTATGAGACTGGCTGAATGCGCGCGCGGCTCTTTCCGCGCATTCAGCCGAGGAGGAGGCGGCGGAGAGTTCCCCGCCCGGCGCTGGAGAAAGAGGTAAGTTTAACCCCTTTCTCACCCTAGAGCCCGGCAGGAGGGGCACCCTCAGGGCACTATAGTGCCAGGAAAACGAGTATGTTTTCCTGGCACTATAGTGGTTCTTTAATTAAAAGCCAGCACAAGGTCTCTGCAAAAGTGTCAAATATTTCTGGGCTGCTTTTGATCGGAAAGTAAGTCTTGTGCAAAAATAATACAGGACTCGCCACTTAATACCATTCAGGTGCCATAGAGATGGGTGAATGGGTAGTCAGTCTTACTGAGCCATGCCCCTATCAATGCTGTATTTATTGCATCTATGGAATTATCTATCGTTATGTATTGTAGCAAAAATTACTCTGAGGGAATCATGGAGCTAAGACTAGGGACTGCTGTGAAGTGTAGTGCAGAGAGGTCTATAGTTAGACTTTGCTTTGAAGAGTTTTTTCCTGTAACTATGCTTTAGGCTGCAAAATTGTCTTATGCACAAAATGGTCTTATGCACTTAACACATTCTGCTTTCCATTATCTCTTTATGTGTTCACTGCAATGAACACTCAATGAGCATGCCAGTCATATGAAGTTCAAAAAAGTAGTTCAAATTTAATGCGTGTACATTGTATATATGAAACACAGTTTTCTTAGCGGTGTATACAACAGAAGACAAAATCAACCAATCATAGAAATACAGTGAATTATTCATATAACATTACGTATTGCAGTTAGTCTACAGCGCATGTATATCACGTGTTATCTGAAATATGCAGTCTGAGTTCTCTGTGTCACTTAGACCTGTGAGAATAAAAAAGGAGTCGCTGCTTGCAACAGATAGCAGACGGGAGAAAATTCTTGCTTTTAACCTCTGCAGACGTGGAAAGACTTAACGAAGGCAAAGGCTTTTAACCCTTTATTCACTTGTATCTATGACAAGTCCCCTCCTCTGGTAATACAGGTTAGAGTTAGGCAAAGTATATCCAGATGTACTAATTACACCTGTGGAACTTTAATTAGCGCTTCACCTCTATTCCCTTGCCCCCTTGTCCTCCAACTGTGCCACACTCACCCCAAACCCTGTCACACTCACCCTTCCACATTAATTTAATCCTGCACATTAACCCCCTTAATCTTGTCACACTCACCTCCCCTCATTCTGTTACACTGCCTCCTCCAAACATGGCACATTCACCCCAATATATATATCTCAAATATATATTGCTTTTTCTAATATAAAATATACGAATTAACAAAACGTGAATGGAATGAAACCGTGATGATGACATGGGAAGGCGCCGGTGCGACTGCCTGTCCACAGGATCGAAGGTCAGCAGGTGATTCCGGGTCAGTTTGCCAAACGGAAGATTGAAGCAGGAGACAAACAGCAGAAGCAGAGCCTGCAGTGGGAGATCCTGAGCAACTGGACGAACAGCAGAGCAGGAGACAGAAGCCAACAGCAGAGCAGGGGACAGCAACAGTTCCACGTGGACAGGTAAGTTTGTAAGATGGCGGTCTGCATGCACCGGAAGTAGCAGAATGCAGATCGCCAGACCATTGATGGTAGGGTAGAAAAGGGGGAGAGTCCCTCCCACAACTCCAGGCAAAGCCTTAATATATATATAGGCACTGTATTATTATGAATATACTTGAGTACAACTGACTGAGATGTGATGAATACTACTCCAAGTGAATTAAGTAATTAAACATTATTTGCTTGTCTTCTAATTGAGAAAGGGCTGAGTTTTTCAGTTTATATAGTCAATCAATCCTCGTTCTTTTTCAGAGGAACAAAAAGTAATGTGTGTGTTAACATGTCATTATAGAGATTTTCAAGATTTGGAAATTACAAAGGTGCAGGTCTCATCAGTTGATTATTAACTAGCATAACATTTTGTCACAGACACTTGAGCAGTGCAGATACAGGTGTGGAGAGCCCCTTGTCTAAGCCAGTGTGGCACAGAAGGGTCTCATCCTGTGTGGAAAGTAGTAAAATAAAAAAAGATGGGGGTGCTCAAAACATTGTCAGTGTGTCTGTGTGTGAGCCTGTCAGTGTGTCTGTGTGGGAGCCTGTCAGTGTGTCTGTGTGTGAGCCTGTCAGAGTGTGGGTGTGCGCCTGTCAGAGTGAGCGAGCCTGTTTGTAATAAAAGGGAAAAGAGGAGGGAAAAAAGCACTGTGTGGAGTGCAGATCAAAACGTAAGAGTAAAAGTAATTAAGTAATTCAACTTTATAAAGTTAAAAACATTATAAACATGCATAAAGTAGAAATAAAAAGATAAATGTACGTACATTTATTTTTTTAAAACACCCTCCTTTCTAAAAAATATTCCGCACTTGCGCGAAAACTGGTGGGCGGTAAGGACATTTTTCCATCAAGAAAGATGCATTAGTGGGCGGTAGGAAGAAAAAGGTTGACTACCACTGGACTAGGCCATTCCAACACATTTACATGTTTCCCCTTAAGCCACTCAAGTGTTGCTTTAGCAGTGTGTTTGGGGTCATTGTCCTGCTGTAAGGTGAACCTCTGTCCTAGTCTCAACTCACGCACAGAGTGGTACAGGTATTGCTCAAGAATATCCCTGTATTTAGCACCATCTTTCCCTCAACCCTGACCAGTTTCCCAGTCCCGGGAAAAACATCCCCATAGCATGATGCTGCCACCACCATGTTTCACTGTGGGGATCGTATTCTTTGGGTGATGTGTTGGGTTTGCACCAGACATAGCGTTTTCTTTGATGGGCAAAAAGTTAAATTTTAGTCTCATCAGATAAGACTACCTTCCTCCATACATTTTGGGAGTCTCCCACAAGCCTGTTCGCAAACTCAAAACATGCCATTTTGTTTTTGTTGAAAGTAATGGCTTTCTTCTGGCCACTCTGCCATAAAGCCCAACTCTATGGGCTTTACGGCTTATTGTCGTCCTATGTACAGATACTCCAGTCTGTGCTGTGTAACTCTGCAGTTCCTCCAGGGTTACCTTAGGTCTCTGTGCTGTGCCCTCCTTGCCCGATCCGTGAGTTTTGGTGGGCGTCCGTCTCTTGGCAGGTTTGATGTTGTGCCATGTTCTTTTCATTGGTTATGATAGATTTGATGGTGCTCATGGGGATCATCAAAGATTTGGATATTTTTTTATAACCTATCCCTGACTTGTACTTCTCAACAACATTGTCCCTTACTTGTTTGGAGAGTTCCTTGGTCTTCATGGCAGTGTTTGGTTAGTGGTGCCTCTTGCTTAGGTGTTGCAGCCTCTGGGTCCTTTCAAATAAGGTGTGTATATGTAATGTCAGATCATGTGACACTTAGGGTGGACATCATTTCACTAATTATGTGACTTCTGAAGGTAATTGGTTGCACCAGAGCTTTTTATGGGCTTCATAATAAAGGGGGTGAATACATACGCACATGCCAATTTTCTGTTTTTTATTTCTAAAAAATAGTTTTATGTATATATTTTTTTCTCATTTCACTTCACCAACTTCGACTATTGTGTTTTGATCCATCACATAACATTCAGATTAATAAAACATTGAAATGTAACAAAATAGGTAAAAAGTCAAGGGGGTGAATATTTTTGCAAGGCACTGTATGTGTGTGTCAGAGAATATGTGTATGTGTCCTTGTGTTGGATTGTCTGTGTGTGAATCAGTAGGTGTTCATGTGAGTGTCTAGTAC
The DNA here is from genome assembly GCF_036172605.1 of Pelobates fuscus. Lineage (NCBI taxonomy): Eukaryota > Metazoa > Chordata > Amphibia > Anura > Pelobatidae > Pelobates > Pelobates fuscus. The sequence continues at coordinate 199,932,705 of NC_086322.1, forward strand.
TGTTTGTATTTGTCAGTAACTCTGTGTAAGTAAGCTTGTATGTGTGTGTGAGTATCGGTATCAGGGGTCAAGTCCTGGGTCAAAAAGTGCAGGAACTCACCCAAGATCCACTCCCCGCTCCCTCCCCCCCTCACCCCAAAAAAAGATACGCTTGTATGCAGGGGCTGAGTAAGGGCACGGGGCTGAGGAGGGGGACAGGAGCTGAGGAAGAGGGACAGGAGATTGGGGGGGGGGGGGGGGCATGGGCTGAGGAAGGGGACATGGGCTGAGGTAAGGGACAGGGACTGAGGAAAGGGACAGGAACTGAGGGGCTGAGGAAAGGGACAGGAACTGAGGGGCTGAGGAAAGGGATAGGAACTGAGGGGCTGAGGAGGGGGACAGGAACTGAGGGGCTGAGGAGGGGGACAGGAACTGAGGGGCTGAGGAGGGGGACAGGAACTGAGGGGCTGAGGAGGGGGACAGGAACTGAGGGGCTGAGGAGGGGGACAGGAACTGAGGGGCTGAGGAGGGGGACAGGAACTGAGGGGCTGAGGAGGGGGACAGGAACTGAGGGGCTGAGGAGGGGGACAGGGGCTGAGGAAGGGGGGCAGGGGCTGAGGAAGGGGGGCAGGGGCTGAGGAAGGGGGGCAGGGGCTGAGGAAGAGGGGCTGAGGAGTGGGACAGGGGCTAAGGAGTGGGACAGGGGCTGATGCTCGTATGCAGGGGCTGAGTAAGAGCACTGGGCTGAGTAAGGTGGACAGGGGCTGAGTAAGGTGGACAGGGGCTGAGTAAGGTGGACAGGGGCTGAGTAAGGTGGACAGGGGCTAAGGAGGGGGACAGGGGCTAAGGAGGGGGACAGGGGCTAAGGAGGGGGACAGGGGCTAAGTAAGGTGACAGTGCTGTGGAAAAGGGACAGGAGCTTAGGAGGAGGGGGGGGGGCATGGGCTGAGTAAGGTGGCAGGGCTGAGGAAGGGGCCATGGGCTGAGGAGGGGGACAGAGGCTGAGGAGGGGAGCAGGGGCTGAGGAGGGGAGCAGGGGCTGAGGAGGGGAGCAGGGGCTGAGGAAGAAGACAGGGACTGAGGAGGGAGACAGGGACTGAGGAGGGAGACAGGGACTGAGGAGGGAGACAGGGACTGAGGAGGGAGACAGGGACTGAGGAGGGAGACAGGGACTGAGGAGGGAGACAGGGACTGAGGAGGGAGACAGGGACTGAGGAGGGAGACAGGGCTTGAGGAGGGGGACAGGGCTTGAGGAAAGGGACAGGGACTGAGGAGGGAGGCAGGGCTTGAGGAGGGAGGCAGGGCTTGAGGAGGGGGGCAGGGACTGAGGAGGGGGGCAGGGACTGAGGAGGGGGGCAGGGACTGAGGAGGGGGGCAGGGACTGAGTAAGGGGACAGGGCTTGAGGAGGGGGGCAGGGACTGAGGAAGGGGGCAGGGACTGAGGAGGGAGACAGGCACTGAGTAAGGGGACAGGACTTGAGGAGGGGGGCAGGGACTGAGGAAAGGGACAGGGACTGAGGAGGGAGACAGGGACTGAGTAACGGGACAGGGCCTTAAATAGGGGGACAGGGACTCGGGAAAGGGACAGGCCTGAGGAAGGGGACAGGGACTCTGGAAAGGGACAGGCCTGAGGAGGGGGACAGGGACTGAGTAAGGGGATAGGGCTTGAGGAGGGGGACAGGGACTGGGGAAAGGGGGCAGGAACTGAGGAGGGGGGACAGGGCCTTAAATAGGGGGACAGAGACTGAGGGAAGGGATAAAAAAAACAAAAAACTAAAGTGCCTTCCCCCCTCCCTGAGGCTTACCTTGGGCCAGGAGGGCTGGGACAGGATGTGGAGCCTGCAGCCTGCAGTCAGTGGAGTAAGCCGGCCTCTCCTGATGATGTCAGGAGGAGGGGGCGTGACTTCCTCTGCTCCCCAGCGGTCCTGTGAGAAGAGCAGAGAAAGTCACGCCCCCTCCTACTGACATCAGGAGTGGCAGGATGACTCCACTGACTGCAGGGGGAGAGGTGAGTTTAAAAATCCGAGTCCCCTGTCAGAGGCAGGGGATTCGGATTTGTGCTCCCCCCTGCTCTGGCAGCCGCTTGTGCCAGCCCTGGGTCCTGCAGGACTAGTAATGGGAACGGCGTTCCTGCTGTGGAAAAAGTGCAGGAACGCCGTTCCCACGCGTTCCTGCAGGACTCGAGCCCTGATCGGTATGATTGTAGTTTTGTGTGTGCCAATGAAAGTGTGTATGCATATGTGTCAGGGAGTGCGTGCTTGTTTTTAAGGTGCAGTAGGTCGAAGTTCATAACACCACATGGAAAATGTCAGGTCAAATTCAAGAACCTGAATTATTTATTGTAGTAATATAAATATAAATTCTATGAAGAGCTTGAGAGAACTTTCATCTACAGATCCTTTTCACATTGCATGTTATAGGACAGTGACTTGTACTTTTATGCAATACAGCTGTTGTGGACTATGTTTTAGATGATGCCTAGCCTGAGCCGCTTGGGAAAAGCAGTCTATGTCAGAAGGTTTGCCTTACTCATCACTGTTAACAGAATAATGTAGAGTTAAGCAGAATGGGGGATTCCTGCATTGTAGAACAATTGGCATCACTCTCAGGTGACTGATTCTGAAACCAGTCTAAATGGAAAATGTAAGTTTAATTTACTCAATACAGATATACAGATAGTGCAGTAATCCTGTGTAAAAATGAATTCAAAACTGAAAATAAAGATACTTACCTTAAAAGTGCATGCTGTGTCTGCTAACACACAGCAAGCAGTAGCAGCGGATTCTCTCTGAGACGTGGGACCTCTTTCATGAAGAATTTTCACCTATTTGGATCATCTCATTCTATTCTATTTTTTTTTTTTCTTGTGACATCAGCTCCTGTCCATCAGGCTTCATGGGATGTTGTTTAATCGCCAGTTGTTGGTGAGTGGGACTGCTTACTAAGCTGATTACAGCCATGTTGTAACTGTTAGCCCGTTCACAGTTTGGTTGGCCACTGCTCAGGTTCTCTGAAGAGATGGAGGGAAGAGGTATGTGTTTTGTATCTGCTTGGTGTGACTGCGCAACTTCAGCCAATACTGTAGTAAATATAACGTCCAAAAGCTGGCAAATGTATGTATGTGGACTGTTGTACGTGGGAGATGCAGCATAATACAAATATAGAGTTTTTGAAATTGGAGGGACCAGTGCACCACAGTATCTATGGTTAGTAAAACTTACCTTTAAAACCCCTGAGAGGGAGGGTGGTCACCTATATAAGTAGCGTGACACTAATCAATTGTACAAAACTGGAACTTTTGAAAACACAAATCTGGGATAGTTTGAAATTACCCACAAATATGGAACATTAAAAAAAAAAATTATAATAATAAAAAATAAAATCTAACCAGCAGCTGCGACAGGGCTTAAATGAAAAGTGCCAGAATGTTCTGTCTGCAACTACAGTCGTGCTCAAGAGTTTGCATACCCTGACAGAAATGGTGAAATTTTGGCATTGATTTTAAAAATATGACGGATCATGCAAAACCAATGTCTTTTATTGAAGGATAGTGATCATATGAAGCCATTTATTATCACATAGTTGTTTGGCTCCTTTTTAATTCATAATAATAACAGAAATCAACCAAATGGCCCTGATTAAAAGTTTACATACCCTTGAATGTTTGGCATTGTTATAGACACACACAGTTTAAAATGGCATTTAAAGGTCTGTGTGTAAATAATCAATGAGTCTGTTAGCTCTCACTTAGATGCACTGAGCAGGCTAGATACTGAGCCATGGGGAGCAGAAAAGAACTGTCAAAAGACCTGCGTAACAAGGTAATGGAACTTTATAAAGATGGAAAAGGATATAAACAGATATCCAAAGTTTTGAAAATGCCAGTCAGTACTGTTCAATCATGTATTAAAAAGTGGAAAATTCGGGGATCTGTTGATACCAAGCCAAGGTGAGGTAGACCAAGAAAGATTTCAGCCACAACTGCCAAAAGAATTGTCCGGGATACAAAGAAAAACCCACAGGTAACCTCAGGAGAAATACAGGCTGCTCTGGAAAAAGACTGTGTGGTTGTTTCAAGGCGCACTATACGACGATACTTAAAAAAAAAATGAGCTGCATGGTCGAGTTGCCAGAAAGAAGCCTTTACTGCGCCAATGCCACAAAAAAGACTAGTTACAATAGGCTCCTCTTTCTTTGTTGTCTCCTACTTGTTTCCTTCCCCCTTAACCATTTGCTCAGCTCACCCCAGGTACGTGCCCATCACTCTGGTTCTCACTGTGTGACTGCAGTCTCCCACCAGGTCCTCACACTGTTTTACATGTTTTGTCACTTCTTTATAAAACATGTACCATATAAATTTACTGTATATTGGTAAGTAAACCATCATTGTCTAGCTGTTGCACTCCATCTTGTCTAGTGTTTGGGTACAACGTGGGAAGCGCTATTCATCACTGTATCCAGTATCTGGCTGATGATTGGATGATAACACTGCACAAGCTCAGGCTGATAGTCGAGTAGCCATAAGGTACCAGCTTGCTGCTGTAGCTCCTGGTGGCATAAAGAAGTGACCAATCGCTGTGGCAAGTTCAGATCTGGATCAAAAGTCAGGGACTATGCACCATGTTCCTGTTACGATCACCCACCTTCTTATCCAGTATTATCCAGTGCTTGCCATCCTCTGACTATGATCAGGACCCTAAAGAGAACTATGGCTTCGATTTAATATTGTTGGATAAGCTTTTTAAGTGCTTTAACATATTTGGATAAACTTTTTTTTTTTTTAATCTAAATATTACAATATCAAAAAGTATATTGAAATATTACAAAATTAAAATATTTAAAAATGTATCTCAAAATATTAAATCATATGAAAACCATATCCAACAATATTTAATCAAGGATTAGTTCCCATGTCATGGTCAGGTTGATTACTCTTCGGGATCTGTTACCTAATCTCACAATCACACAAGTACACTCCCTAACACTGTCAGTATAACACGGACTGAGTTTCTTTGCCAGACAGACGTCTTCGGAAAGGTTTATAATTTTTGTATTAAATTGTTCTAAAAATGATCTAAAATATGTCACGTTTTCTTTCTTTGCCATTTTTAGCAACAATATTAAGTTCACAAAAGACCACTAAATTTAGAGTGGCAGAGAAACGAGACATGATACCGAACACTTTTTTGGGCCAAGAAAGTAAAGGAAACATTGATATTGATGATGAATATGATATGCTAGGGATAACATATTAGGGGTAAAATATTATAGGGCACAAAAGAAGCAACAGTCAAAAAAAGACTAGTTTAATAACTGGGACATGCATTCCCAAGATAAATGATAACCAAACTGTGGTGGAATCTCGGTAAAAATAAATTTAGTAGGCCGAGATTACCACGTGGCATGTGTACGTGCATATGCTGACGTATCGATCAGTTGGTTGCACGAGGCAAGATACGATCAGTAGTGTACGGAGCATGTGCAAGAATACAGGATATAGTATTCCCCTCCTCCATTGTGCTGGACAAGCCATGCGGTCAAACAGGAAGTTAATTCTTATTTGTATTGATTGGTCAAGAGAATGTGCGGGTGGAGCTTAATATGGGAGGAGTTATGTGCCTATATAAGGAGCCTGCACTATTGTCCGGGGCTCAGAACTTGCTGTATTTTGGTGACATTAGTCCCTCTGAGTCCCGATCGGTGATCCAATAAAGAATCTCTTCCTTCCTGAAGAAACCTGTGTCCATCTCTCTGTACTTGGCTTCCGTCAGTTTCTCCGGTATCATTTGGTGCATTGGCCGGGAAGCTCATCGTTCAACGGTAGCTGAGAGGCAGAGGCGTGAGACGGTCTATCTTTGCCCACGTTCTCTACGGCTGCACCCCTGAACTTCTGCGTGGACCTCCCTTCGTCTCGGCGCCACTGGGCCGTTGTCCAGGAGATCATCGGCCTCTACGTGAGAAGTGCTGGGGTGTCCCCGTCGATGAGTGTGAACTCAGGTTCAGGAACGAGGAGGTAAGACAACTGCTGTTTTAGACGGCAGGACCCACTAGGGGTATACCGATTGTGCGGTAGGCCCAAAGGGGTTTTTGAATCTGTGTATCTGCCCCCTCTGTCGGAGGGAAGGAGCGAAGGCGCACCGCTGGATCGAACGCTCTTTAGTCAGACCGTTTGATTTGGTTAGTCAGGCGGGGTCCTGGTGTAAATAGCCCTAGCCGGACACCGGTGTCTTGTCTAGACTAGCGTTCTAGGGTGTATATTACGTTCGCTAGGTCGGAGAGACCGGGAGACTAAGCGGCGCCTGTGTAAATTCGGTTCGCTAGTTCTCATCCTATCTGGGCTAAGTGGGAAGGCGTGTAAATTTGGAACCCACTAGACTTTTGATAGTGCGACTAAGAGGCGCCTGTGTAAATTCGGTTCTCTAGCTCGCTATATATGTGGTGATTGGGCAGTGTGGCTAACCAAAACGGGTGTATATAGTTTTAGGTAGTCCATTCAAGGTACTGGCCAATAGTTTAGTTGGGAATTGTAAATGTGTTAACGATTGTTTTAGTAAAGTGTATATCTTGTTAGATAGCGCGAGCTCAGCCGTCTAGCGAGAGTGTTAATAGTGTGTTGCTGTATTATAGTGCACGGTACCATAACCCTGTATATTTACTGACACTGTATATAAGTACTAATCATTGTTGTCCATTGCATGTTTAACACCATAACCACTAATAATTGTATTGTGACCTTAACTTGTGCTTTGACCTATGCTAACCGTACTGTAACCGCTATTTGTAAAAGACGATGTTACTGGGGTGTGTTATAGACGGGTAATTCGTATATAGAGAATTATAGCGTGGGTGACTGTATAGTTACGCCAAAGGGCATAATATTGATTATATAGTGACTGGTGTAACAGCTGTGTGTGTACGGGAATTCCCTGAGTGTTTATTGTTATTGTGTACGTTTCACTTGGTAACCGTACCACGTGGTGCTGTTGCCAGAGGAAACGGGTGTGACTGTTGAATAGTACGCGTGTATAGTATTCGTTGTCGACGACGTTCCATTGTTAAGTATGGGTGCGTCGCAGTCAACGATTCCGGATCCCTTAGGTTGTATGGTGAAGAACTTTAAAAAGGGATTCAAAACTTGTGATTTTGGGGTTAAGATGTCTCCTGTGCGTTTAGTTACTTTGTGCACTAGGGAGTGGCCTACTTTGGTTGCGGCATGGCCGCCACGTGGCAGTTTGGATCTAACTCTGGTACAGCGCTTACACGTGGCTGTATCAGGTAGGCCTGAACTTTACGGCCAGTTTCCTTATATTGACTGTTGGAGACAGGCCGTAAATGACTCGCCAAAATGGCTCCAGACATGCCACGAGGAGCAGTGTCGCCTCATGGTAGCTAGGACTTGTTCGTCCACTAGGACTGGTGTTAGGCCCATTTTGGACACGCCCCCTGAGTCCGAGATCCCTTTGCCGCCCCCTTACTTTCCGTTAAGAAGAAGTGACGCAAACGCAGGAAGTCCTGCAGCCCTCCCCTCATTACCCCCATCCACTTCCGCTTCCTCCTCCAGTACAGGATCCACCCCCCCTCGTACTAAATCTCCCCTTCCGGAACCAGAACCCACCCCCATTAGAAACGAATATCCTGATTTGGCGCCACTTCAGACTTCCGGTCAAGCTTCATCTAGCTCGGCTCGAAGTGTTTTATTTACGACCTTTTCCCAAAACCAACCTCCCACATCCCCATACCCTATCTCTCCCCGACCGGAACCCATGACTGACGCCTCTCTACGTAGCCCCATCCAAACCCGACAGTTGACTGGTGCCCAACAATTAAAGCACTATCAGATGCCTCTTCGTCTGAATCCCGGGTCAGCTTATATCGATGCCGCAGGTCAAATGGCACACGCTGACCCAGTCTTCGTATATGTCCCATTTACCACAACCGATCTTTTAAACTGGAAGACCCATAATTCCTCGTATACTGAGAAACCACAAGCTATGACTGATCTGTTCACCTCAATAGTACAGACGCATAATCCGACATGGGCTGATTGCCAGCAGTTACTAATGACTTTATTTAACAATGAGGAAAGGACAAGAATAAATCAAGCAGCCATAAAAGCACTAGAGGATAGAGCCCGTGCTTTGAACCAAGCTAATCCAGCAGCATGGGCCGCAACACATTATCCCAACACTGATCCCGATTGGAACGTAAATGGTGCTGATATGGTTCAACTCAGAGCCTATAGAGACGCTATAATTGCTGGCATGAAAGCAGGAGGAAAGAAAGCCATTAACATGTCGAAGACAGTTGAGGTGATTCAGAAAAGTGATGAAGCGCCCAGTGTCTTTTATGACCGATTATTGGAGGCATACCGCTTGTATACCCCCTTTAATCCGGAAGACGCAGACAATTCCAGAATGGTTAACTCCGCCTTTGTCAGCCAAGCATACGGAGATATTAAGCGCAAGCTACAAAAGTTAGAAGGGTTTGCAGGTATGTCCATCACCCAACTAATGGAGGTAGCAAATAAGGTCTATATGAACAGGGATACAGAAAGTAAGAAAGAGGAAGAGCGCAAGATGCGTAAAAAGGCTGATATGCTAGCGGTAGCGATCGCAGGCGTAGATAAACGGGGCCCAGATAGAGGCAATAATAGATGGAGTAGGGAGCCTTTGAGTAGGGATCAATGCGCGTATTGCAAGGAAGAAGGGCATTGGAGGAACGAATGTCCGCAAAGAGAGCAGTACGAGAGAGACCAACCCAGGGCAGGCTACGGAAACTTTAGAGGCAGAGCGAGAGGTAGAGGAGGCCCCGGAGGGAGTAATGGTTATAGAGGGAGTAATGGGAACAGAGGAAGTGTTAGGGAAGACAGGTATATTCCAGCAGCGCAAAGGTCCCGCGATAGAGAAGGTAGGGACTTTGTAGGATTGGCTGACACGGTCATGGAGGACTATTGATACCGACCGGGCTCCATCCCCCTTGGTCGAGCGGAGCCTATGGTCGATGTATCAATAGGGGGAAAAAGGAGTGCGTTCATGATCGACACTGGTGCTGAACATTCAGTGGTGACTAATCTAGTTGCTCCTCCATCTGGAAGGACTATTACTGTGATAGGAGCAACTGGAAGAAGTGCTGAAAAACCGGTTCTTAAAAGTCGACTCTGTACATTGGGAGGCCACGTAGTAAAACATCAATTCCTTTATATGCCTGAATGTCCAGTCCAATTGCTGGGATGTGATATGCTATCAAAATTACAAGCGCAGATTACGTTCCTACCAAATGGAACAACATCCTTAAAGTTTAATGGACCTTCAGGTATTATGACTTTATCCGTACCAAAGGAAGAAGAGTGGCGACTTTATACAGTGTTGACTAGCCAAAACCCTAGGAGTGATGAGACATTGTTCAACATACCAGGAGTTTGGGCAGAGAACAACCCACCAGGACTGGCCCGCAATATTCCACCTATAAAAATTGAACTAAAACTTGGGGTTTATCCAGTAAGCCTAAGACAATACCACATCCCGCAGAAGGCTAAGAAGAACATTCAATCCTATCTGGATAAGTTCATACGGTATGGTATCCTAAAATTCTGTACTTCCCCCTGGAACACCCCATTGCTGCCTGTTCAAAAGCCCGGTACAGATGAGTATCGACCTGTGCAGGACTTGAGAGCAGTCAATGATGCGGTTGTTAGTATACATCCAGTCGTGCCCAATCCATATAACCTGCTTGCTTTAATTCCGGGCGGGGCTACTTACTTCACAGTCTTAGACCTCAAAGATGCCTTCTTTTGCCTCCGAATTGCCACAGAAAGTCAATGTATTTTTGCTTTCCAATGGGAGAACGCTGTAACGGGCTCAAAACGCCAAATGACTTGGACAAGACTGCCCCAAGGGTTTAAAAATTCACCTACCCTATTTGGTTCAGCTCTAAGTCAAGATCTACTGGATTTCGAGTCTATCCCAGGAGAATGTGTATTGTTACAATATGTAGATGACTTGTTGATAGCAGCAGTTACAAAAGAAAAATGTCAGCAAGCAACGCACGATCTACTACATATTCTCTGGAAGGCAGGATACAAGGTGTCTAGAAAGAAGGCTCAGTTGTGTTTGCCAACTGTCAAGTATCTGGGATTCCATATCTCTGAAGGTCAAAGGATTATGGGGCCAGAGAGAAAAGAAGCTGTCTGCCAAATACCAATACCCAAGAATAGAAGACAAGTGCGAGAATTCTTGGGGGCAGCAGGCTTCTGTAGGATATGGATTCCCAGCTATGCGATACTGGCAAAACCTCTGTACGCAGCCATCAAAGGTACAGAGCACGACCCCTTCTTATGGACCCAAGAACAGCAAACGGCATTTGAAGATGTAAAGAAGGCTTTGATGAGTGCCCCAGCATTAGGTCTACCTGATCACACACGACCATTCTACTTATATGTACACGAGCAAAGAAGAATGGCTGTGGGAGTATTGACACAGTACTTGGGATCATGGCAAAGACCTGTTGCCTACATGTCTAAGCAATTGGATGCAGTGGCCAGCGGACTTCCACCTTGTCTAAGAGCCGTAGCTGCAGCCGCCCTGCTAGTAGCTGAAGCCGATAAACTCACTCTGGGTCAAGAACTTTATGTACGAGTCCCACATGCAGTACAGACGTTGTTGGATTACAAAGGAAATCATTGGTTTAGTAACAGCCGTATGACCAAGTATCAAGCAATGTTGTGTGAAAACCCAAGAGTGCATTTAGAGACTGTAAACACCTTAAATCCAGCTACCCTTTTGCCGCAACCTACTGAAAGTCAACATGATTGTCTGGAAGTAATGGATGAAGTATTTTCAAGTAGACCAGATCTTCGTGATTTTCCCATCCAGAACCCCGATGTTCAATATTACACCGACGGCAGTAGTTATGTGAAAGAAGGGATCCGCTATGCAGGATATGCAGTAACAACAATAGACAAGGTGATAGAAGCTCGGCCACTGGCAAAAGGAACATCAGCACAAAAGGCAGAATTAATAGCACTAACACGAGCGTTACAATTGGCTGAAGGTTTAAGAGTAAATATCTATACGGACTCTAAGTACGCGTTTTTAACCACTCATGCCCACGGAGCTTTGTATAAAGAAAGAGGACTACTGAATTCAGAAGGCAAAGAAATCAAATACGCAGCCGAAATCCTACAACTATTGGAAGCAGTGTGGGAGCCGAAAGAAGTCGGTATTATACATTGTCGAGCGCATTTGAGAGGAGATGGTGATGTAACCAAAGGAAATCGGATGGCAGATAGTGCAGCTAAGCGTGCTGCTGAATCAGGAAGACAGGAGTATGTAGGGCATATAGCTGCTCTAATACCAACCCCACTGTCTCAATGGACTCCAGTTTATACAACTCAAGAAGAGGAGTGGTTAAAGACTGAACCGGGAAAGTATTTGGAGAACAAGTGGTATCAGCTAGAAGATGGAAGAATAGTTATACCAGCATCACTAGCAGTAGAAATTGTCCAGAACTATCATAACGGGACACATTCTGGGAGAGACAGTACAGAAGAATCTCTCAGGAAACATTTCTACATACCAAGATTGTCCAACTTGACTCAGGCCATTGTACGCAGATGTGTAACGTGTGCTAAGAATAATGCAAGACAAGGACCAGTAAAGCCACCAGGAGTCCAGTTTATGGGGGGACTCCCCATGTCCGATCTACAAATAGACTTTACAGTGATGCCTAAATCGGGTGGACATCGTTACCTGTTGGTAATTGTGTGCACCTATTCAGGCTGGGTAGAAGCATGTCCTACTCGTACAGAGAAAGCAGGAGAAGTTGTGAGATTCCTGCTACGAGAAATAATACCCCGATAAGGACTACCCTGTTCTATAGGATCGGACAATGGTCCAGCTTTAGTTCATCAGTGCCTACAACAACTGACTCATATGCTTGGTATAAAGTGGAGGCTTCATACCGCATATAGACCCCAGAGTTCTGGTAAGGTAGAGAGAATGAATAGAACTATTAAGAACCAGTTGGCTAAAATGTGTCAGGAAACCCAACTTAAGTGGAACGTTCTCTTACCTATAGCTCTATTGCGAATCCGCAGTACCCCTACCAGAAGGATGGGCCTCTCTCCTTTTGAAATTATGTATGGGCGACCACCTCCCGTACTTGGTAACTTAAGGGGGGATTTGAGTCAGTTGGGAGAAGGAATTACCCGGCAGCAGGTTGTAGAGTTGGGTAAGACTATGGAGGAGGTACAGAAATGGGTACAAGATAGATTACCTGTGAATATTTATCCCCCTGTTCATAGTTATCATCCAGGAGACCAAGTGTGGATTAAAGAGTGGAATAATGTACCGTTAGGGCCCAAGTGGAGAGGTCCTTATGTTGTTCTTTTGTCTACCCCTACAGCGATAAAAGTAGCCGAAGTGACTCCGTGGATACATCACTCCAGGGTTAAACTAGCAGCAGTCGATTCTTGGCAAGTTACAGCAGATCCAGAGAATCCGTGCAAGATCCGGTTGAAACGCACTACTCAGTCGGAGTAACGAGGAATTATTGTGGATTACAAATTTTATTGTTACAGGTGTGAGTGAGAAGGCCATAATAAAGCCTGTCCGCTTACCAACACATAGTGTATAAGCCAGGAAAGTCTCGAAGGGACACCTGTGAAGACGAGCAGAACTCCATTCCCTGCAGCCCTCACATCCTGGAAGCTGAGGTTCCATCGCACGGACGAAGACTGAGGATGACGGCGAAAGATGTGCTTTTGATTGTGTTTATTTACATGTGTTTTTATATTCAGGAAGGTAGAGGTACCGACACTCCTAGCTGTGAGGTATGCATTAAGACTACGAGAACAGATAACCATATTTCCCAAACCCTAATTTGGCATTCACAATACGAATGTAAAGGAGAGGTATCAAGATGTAGATACCTAAATATAGACTATAGTGTGTGCCATTTAGGAGTAGGAGAACCTAAGTGCTTCAGTCCAGAGTATCAACCTCGTACAATTTGGTTGACTCTCAGGAATGGAGATCCTCAGGGGACCCTAATTAATAAGACGGTGTTAGAATCCGTATATTCTTCGGGTGTTCTGCTATTTGATGCATGTAAGGCGATATCAAGTGGTAGAAAACCGTGGAATGTATGTGGGGATCTTAGATGGGAGAGGACGTATGGGTCTAATGATAAATATATTTGTCCCAGTAGTAAAAATAAATATGTAAGTCCTAGATGCCCAAATAAAGACTATAACTTTTGCCCATATTGGTCTTGTGTGGGGTGGGCGACTTGGGGACAGACAGTAGATAAAGACATGATAGTGACTAAGTTGCCGACTAGCCCTTATTGTAAGTCTATGGAATGCAACCCAGTCCATATACTTATTAATAACCCCGACAAGTTCCTAGATAAGTATGGCAATTTATTTGGGTTTCAGATATACGGGACGGGTTTAGATCCTGGGACATTATTGTTTATAGGAATAGAGACTGATACGGTATCCTCCCAGACTCATCAAGTATACCATTCCTTTTATGAAGAGATGAGTATAGATAATAAGATCCCCCATAACGCTAAAAACCTGTTCATAGATTTAGCCGAAAGTATTGCCGGTAGTCTTAATGTTACCAACTGCTATGTGTGTGGAGGTACTAACATGGGAGACCAATGGCCTTGGGAAGCAAAGGAGGTAATGTCCGGTTCTGAGGCAGTTGACCAACTAATATCTACACAAGCCGATTATCATTTGAGTGTTAGAGGTAAATCTGAGTGGAGATTAAAGACCTCCATCATAGGTTATGTTTGCATAGCAAGGAAAGGAATAATGTATAATACTTCTGTAGGAGAATTAACTTGTCTAGGGCAAAAAGCTTATGATGATGATACTAAAAATACAACTTGGTGGTCGGCTTCAAATGTCTCAGAACCATCTAACCCGTTTGCTAGATATGCCAGTTTAAAGGATGTGTGGTTTGATTTATCCATCACATCTACCTGGAGAGCCCCAGCAAATTTGTATTGGATCTGTGGTAAGAAAGCCTATTCGGAGTTGCCACAGGACTGGGAAGGGGCATGTGTGTTGGGTATGCTCAAACCATCCTTCTTCTTGTTACCGATTGAAACAGGTGAGACTTTAGGTGTTAAAGTGTATGATGTGAATCATAGGAAGAAAAGGGGACCCTTAGAGATAGGCACCTGGGAAGATAATGAATGGCCTCCCCAGCGTATCATAGATTATTATGGGCCAGCCACGTGGGCAGAAGATGGTACCTTTGGTTATAGAACCCCTATTTATATGCTCAACCGCATTATAAGATTACAGGCGGTGGTTGAGATTATCACTAATGAAACATCACAAGCGCTCAATCTCCTAGTGAAACATAATACCAGGATGAGGACAGCAGTATACCAGAATAGATTAGCCTTGGATTACCTTTTGGCAGTAGAGGGAGGTGTATGTGGGAAGTTTAACCTAAGCAATTGCTGTCTTCAAATAGATGACGAAGGGCAAGCAATAGCTGAGCTTACTAGCCATATGGTTAAACTAGCGCATGTGCCTACTCAGGTATGGAAAGGGTACAATCCAAGTAGTTGGTTTGGTAGCTGGTATGAGTGGTTTGGAGGGCTTAAGGCAGTGGTAGGTGGAGTCCTACTGATTTTACTGTTGTGTCTACTCCTACCGTGTCTTATACCCTTAGTAGTTAGGTCTGTGCAAAGCCTGATAGGAAGTATAGCAGAGAGGAAGGCTGCTGCACAGATAATGGCGATATATAAGTATAAGGCTCTAGATCAAGGAGAACCAATGCAGGAAGATGAGTGTTAAAAGATTCACATCATAAGATAAGTCTGGTCTGGTTCAAGGTAACTTGCGGTGTAAGCAAAACTAAGGTTATGTGATGCCTCAAGTAATTGTAAAATATCAAGAGGCATCAAAGGGGGGAATGTGGTGGAATCTCGGTAAAAATAAATTTAGTAGGCCGAGATTACCACGTGGCATGTGTACGTGCATATGCTGACGTATCGATCAGTTGGTTGCACGAGGCAAGATACGATCAGTAGTGTACGGAGCATGTGCAAGAATACAGGATATAGTATTCCCCTCCTCCATTGTGCTGGACAAGCCATGCGGTCAAACAGGAAGTTAATTCTTATTTGTATTGATTGGTCAAGAGAATGTGCGGGTGGAGCTTAATATGGGAGGAGTTATGTGCCTATATAAGGAGCCTGCACAGGGCCGCCATCAGGGCATGACAACCATAACAGTTGTCATGGGCCCGGCGGTCCTGGGGGGCCCCGAGCCCCACATACTGCTACAGTAAATAATGGCTGAGCTGGGGAGTTAAACAATCTCCCCAGCCAGCCTGCACTCAGCAAGGGGCCCGCACAGCCGTCCGCGGGCCCCTGCTGCTAAAAATGTTCTCCCTCCGTGCAGGGCACACTGAGGGACAGCTAAAGGGCCCTCCCAAAGACCCCACTAGGCTGCCCCACAGTGTGCCTGTCTCCAAACACAGCCTCACTGAGCTGCCTGTAACACTGCTCAGGGCAGCTCCGTGAGGCTTGTTTTGCAGGAAGTGACATCACCAGTCACAGTGAGCTATGCGGAGCTGCCCTGAGCAGACTTACAAGAGGACCACCAGAGAGGTAAGGTTTGGGAGGGTTTTGGGAGCCACTACCCCCCCTTGCTCCCACTGCATCCCCTACCCCCCTTGCTCCCACTGCACCCCCTACCCCCCCTGCTCCCACTGCACCCCCTACCCCCCCTTGCTCCCACTGCATCCCCTACCCCCCCTTGCTCCCACTGCATCCCCTACCCCCCTTGCTCCCACTGCATCCCCTACCCCCCTTGCTCCCATTGCATCCCCTACCCCCCTGCTCCCACTGCATCCCCTACCCCCTGCTCCCACTGCATCCCCTACCCCCCTGCTCCCACTGCATCCCCTACCCCCCTGCTCCCACTGCATCCCCTACCCCCCTGCTCCAACTGCATCCCCTACCCCCTGCTCCCACTGCATCCCCTACCCCCCTGCTCCCACTGCATCCCCTACCCCCCCTGCTCCCACTGCATCCCCTACCCCCCCTGCTCCCACTGCATCCCCTACCCCCCTGCTCCCACTGCATCCCCTACCCCCCTGCTCCCACTGCATCCCCTACCCCCTGCTCCCACTGCATCCCCTACCCCCCTGCTCCCACTGCATCCCCTACCCCCCTGCTCCCACTGCATCCCCCTACCCCCCTGCTCCCACTGCATCCCCCTACCCCCCTGCTCCCACTGCATCTCCTACCCCCTGCTCCCACTGCATCCCCTAGCCCCCTGCTCCCACTGCATCCACTACCCCCACTGCTCCCTCTGCAGCCCCCACCCCCCTGCTCCCACTGCATCCCCACCCCCCTGCTCCCACTGCATCCCCTACGCCCCTGATCCCACTGCAGTCCATACCCCTTGCAGCTCCTACCCACTGCAGCCCATACCCCCTACAGCCCCTACCTCCCACCTCCCTCTGCAGCTCCTAACCCTTGCGACCACTGCAGCCCATAACCCCTACAGCCCCTACCTCTCTGCTCCCTCTGCAGCCCCTGCTCCCTCTGCAGCCCCTACCCCCTGCTCCCTCTGCAGCCCATACCCCCTAAAGCCCCTGCTCCCCCTACAGCCCCTGCTCCCTCTGCAGCCCCTACCCCCTCTGCAGCCCCTACCCCCTCTGCAGCCCCTACCCCCTCTGCAGCCCCTACCCCCTCTGCAGCCCCTACCCCCTGCTCCCTCTGCAGCCCCTACCCCCTGCTCCCTCTGCAGCCCCTAGCCCCTGCTCCCTCTGCAGCCCCTAGCCCATACCCCCTACAGCTTCTACCTCCCTGCTCCCTCTGCAACCCCTACCTAATTCAGCCCCTACCTCCCTGCTCCATCTGTAGCACCTACCCCTGCTCCCACTGCAGCCCCTACCTCCCTGCTCCCACTGAATCCCCTACCCAACTGCTCCCACTGCAGCTCCTATTACCCTTTGCACCCACTACATCCTGTCCCTCCTCTGCACCCACTACAGCCTCTATTCCCCCCTGTACCCTCTGCAGCCCCTTCCACTCACACCCTTTACAGCCCCTTCCTTTCGGCACCCTCTGCAGTCCCTCCCCCTTTGCACACACAAACATAAAGGGACACTATATAGTTACCAGAACAACTACAGCTTAATTTATATTATACAGCTTAATGTAGTTGTTCTGGTGAGTATAGTCTACCACTGCAGGGTTTTTGCTGCAAAGACTGCCTTTTCAGAGAAAATGCAGTGTTTACATTGCTGCCTAGGAACACCTAGGCGCTTCCTGTGTCAGTGTTGCAAAATGTGCAGCACTGACATTCAACATCTCCATGCTCTGCATGTCGACGCTGAACGCTTGTCATAGAGAAGCACATATATATATATAGAGAGAGCGATTTTCGCACTACACTCACTACACACACTACACACACTACATTCACTATACACATTGTGCTCTACACACACACACACACACACTACATTCACTATACACATTTTGCACTACACACACACACACACTACATTCACTAAACACACTCTGCACTACATTCACTATACACTCTCTGCACTCACTACAAACACTACATTCACTAAACACACTCTGCACTACACACGCACTACATTCACTAAACACACTTTGTACTACACACACGCACTACATTCACTAAACACACTTTGTACTACACACACACACTACATTCACTAAACACACTTTGCACTACACACACACACACTACATTCACTATACACACGTTTCACTCACTACAAACACACTACATTCACTACAAACACACTACATTCACTATACACACTACATCCACTACAAAAACACACACTCTGCATGCACTATACACACACCTACATTCACTACACACACACTCTGCATCTAATGCATGCATACAAACATTACATACATTACACAAAACGTACAATCTGCATCCACTATACACACTGCATCCATGACACACATACTGCATCCACTATACACACTGCATCCATGACACACATACCGCCTCCACTATACACATTCTACATCCACTATACATACTGCATCCATGACATACATACCGCATCCACTATATACACACACACACACTTCATCCTTGTGGGCGGACTCGGGGCTGGCCCCGGGGGCCCTGATCTTGAGCTGTGTCAGGGGCCCTAAAATTTCTGATGGCAGCCCTGAGCCTGCACTATTGTCCGGGGCTCAGAACTTGCTGTATTTTGGTGACATTAGTCCCTCTGAGTCCCGATCGGTGATCCAATAAAGAATCTCTTCCTTCCTGAAGAAACCTGTGTCCATCTCTCTGTACTTGGCTTCCGTCAGTTTCTCCGGTATCAAAACTCTATGGAGAACCAACTTGAGTTTGATCTTTGCAGTCATACAAGATCTAACTATCTCTTTGGGAGTCCTAACTCCATTTCAAGTTTACCAGCATTCATCATTTAAGTGCCAGAAATCCCTTTGCTTGTGATACCTCATTCCATGATGTCATGATTATGTGTAGAACTGTCAGGGTTTCCTCCATTAAAGGGACACTATAGTCACCCAGAGCAGTTCAGCTCAATGAAGTGGTCTGGGTGCCAGGTCCCTCTAGGGTTAACCCTGCCTGCTGTAAAAAGAGCAGTTTCAGAGAAACTGCTATGTTTACATTGCAGGGTTAAGCCAGCCTCTAGTGGCTGTCTTCCGGACAGCCACTAGAGGCGCATCTGTGACGCTGGAGGCATATTTATACCTCCATCACGCAGAGCGTCCATAGGAAAGCATTGAAAAATGCTTTCCTGTGGACACTTTGAATGTGCGCGCGGCACTGCCGCGCATGCGCTTTCCGCTCCGCTGATGTCAGACGGGGGAGCTGCCGTCAGCAGGGAGGAGAGGTAAGGGAGCCCGGCGGTGGAAGAAGGTGAGTAACTGAAGGGGTTTTAACCCCTGCAGCGCCACGGGTGGGGGACCCTGAGGGTGGGGGCACCCTCAGGGCACTATAGTGTCAGGAAAACCTATTTGTTTTCCTGACACTATAGTGATCCTTTAACACTTATTAAATACCCATTTGTTGTCATCTGATTTCAGAGTCCCTTTGTCACAGCAGTGTGAAAGATTTGTTTGGATGCTGATGCCTAGTGTTAAAACAATTACAGTCTTGAGTCATAATGCAGTAGATCTTTCAACAGGATTAAAGAACACAGTAGATTTACTAGCTGTACAAAGGAAGCAAGGAACAGGGGCAGTATGGCCGTGTGGCTACATTCATTCACAGGAGCACTACACACCGTCCGTTGTAGAGAATGTTCCTTTTTCATGCTAATGGAGGGGGGGGGGGGGGGGAGTTGTAAGATTTGTTACATGACTCTTTTACTCTTCCCAAATAACTGTGTGGCTCAGATTTCCACTTCATGGTGCTAATCCCTGCCATGTGGCAACTTTCTGGGGGATAACGGCATATTTGTCCTGTGAATTGCTTATTGTTTGTGAAAAGTGATTTTCACAGACTTTGATATTTTTTCTGTACATTTTATTAAGACGGAACACTGTTATACTGGAAGTGCTAGGAAACACAAACAAAGGCAACTGGAGGATTTGACCATTCGTTGATGCTACCGTCTACATCAAGTCTTTCAAACCTTTCCTGATAGAATGGGAGCAGGCGCTCTAATGGTTCGTGTAGTACAGTCATTTTATTGTAAGGAACAATTTGCTGACACTAAGAACAGACACTTGTTTTTGGGACCTTTCTACACAGCAATGGCTGACCTTAAATTTAATTTCTTTTCAGGGTTATTCACTAATGTGAAAATTCTAAGTGAATTTCAGATCTAAGCCTTGCACCGCTAGGCTTTGTTTAGATAGAGGGCTTACAACTTTTTTGTCTTATGTACTGGTGATACAGAATGGTGTCCATAAAACTCAAGGTAACTGACAATGGTGGGGCGACAGGGCTCTCTGGCACCATAACCACTGCAGTGGTCATAGTGCAGCACCTCAATAGGTATCACAGTGCCATACTTTTGGGTATAAGGAGTATTCCTAATTCAGTCATTGGACATACACACCAGTGATGGGCCACAAATGCAGGCATGGGCCATTCACCTTTTAGAGCAATATTTACTTTGTTTCTGGAACTGCTGTTCAGGAATGCCCTGAATAGGCACTTGTTTTAACCCCTTCAGCAACTTGGGATGGGGGTTGGGAGGGAGAGGGGACCTGCAGTGCCAGGAAAACTGTTTGTTTTCCTGGCACTGGAGTGTCCCTTTAAGTGGGATATAGGAGGGCTATCACGCTCTCACAATAACAGGATCAGAAAACATGTATTACTTTGAACCAGGGCCGGCGCTACCATAAGGCGGCCCAGGCGGCCGCCTTAGGGCGCACCAGCCCTGGGGGCGCAATGTCAGGCAGACCGGAAGGAGGGAAGCGCACTGCCTCTGAGCTCTCTGCTTAGCTCCCTCGCACATCGCCCGCAGAGTGAGGCTTGGAGCCGGAATAGGACGTCATATTCAGGCTCCGCCTCCCAGCCTCACTCTGCGGGCGGCGTGCGAGGGAGCTGAGCAGAGAGCTCAGAGGAAGTGCTCCCTCGCCAGCCGCCCACCAGGGCTGCCCAGCCACTGGACCACCAGGGAATAGGAGAACCACCCCCCCCCCCCCCCCGCATTCCCAAAGGTAAGGGGGCTGGGGGGGGGGGGTTAAATAAAAAAAAGAGAAGTGAGTATTAATGTGAGTGAGTGTGTGTGTGTGACTGTGTGTCTGTTAGTGTGTGTGTCTGACTGTGTGTGTGTGTCTGACTGTGTGCCCGACTGTGTGTGTCTGTTAGTGTGTGTGTGTCTGACTGTGTGTCCGACTGTGTGTGTCTGTTAGTGTGTGTATGTGTCCGACTGTGTGTGTCTGTTAGTGTGTGTGTGTCCGGCTGTGTGTGTCTGTTAGTGTGTGTGTGTGTGTCTGTAAGTGTGTGTGTGTGTTTCTGTTAGCTAGTGTATGCGTATCTGTCAGTGAATGTGTGTGTATTTAGAAGGCTGGGCAGGGGGGAAGGGTTGGGTGGGGGTGGTGCGCGCAGGGGGGTTGGTGTCTGAGTTTTGTCCTGCCTAGGGCAGCACAAAACCAAGATACACCGCTGTATGTATATATGTATGTTTGTATGGGTCTGTATGCCTGTATGTCTTGTATGTATGTTTCTGTATGCCTGTATGTACATATGTATGCCTGTATGTCTCTGTATGCCTGTATATATGTATGTGTCTGTATGGCGGTATGTCTCTGTATGCCTGCATGTTTCTGTATGTATGTCCCTGTATGTCTTTGTATGTATGTTTCTGTATGCCTGTATGTGTCTGTATGACGGTATGCCTCTGTATGTATGCATGTCTTTATATGCATTCATGTCTCTGTATGCATGTATGTCTCTGTGTCTGTATGTCTCTGTATGATTATTTCTGCGTTTGTATGACTTTGACTGTGTGACTGAAAAATGATGGCTGTGGCTTGGGAGGAAATACACACAGGTGAAGATGCATTTTTTTTTTTTTTTAAATTTAAAGGAGGGTAAGGGCGCCAAAATGCATCTTCGCTTGTGTAACTAAAAATCCTAGCACCGGCCCTGCTTTGAACCATTTACTAAAGCCGTTGACCTTTCAATTAGCAAAGTGCCTAATGTAATTGAATTATTCAGTTTGCCAGTATAGCAAACAAGCAGGAGAGGGAAGCTAGTTACACAATTTCTGTAGCCTTATGTTTACAAACAGGTTGCTGTCAAATACATATTTCCTGTTAACATTTTGAATCCAAGCATTACTTTTTACACATGTTTAATTTCAGTACCAATTGTACCATAATATGTTCTTTATTTTACTTTGCCACAATGTATGTAACCTCTGGGGGATTTGCCATACTTGGCATCTCATCTTCCACATGAATTCTAATCACAGTTCTAACTAACAATACTTGGGTAGGCTCCTGAGGATTTTACTATTCCAGCATGCTTATATGTGCAAGGACCTCCTATATACTACGGTTTCTACATCCTATGCTAATCCTTTTAGTAAGTACTGGGTATAAAAAGGAATACATTCTGGGTATAGCATTGAACATGTTAGATGTTAAGCATTGGAGTTCTTGGTAATTATCTCCGTGAGGGAACACTCTAATTTTAAAAAATCTAATATATTTATTTTTCATGTTAGTGTGCCTTATTTAGTTTGGAATGCTGGCCCCCTGTTTAACCCCTTAAGGACACATGACGTGTGTGACACGTCATGATTCCCTTTTATTCCAGAAGTTTGGTCCTTAAGGGGTTAAAAAAAGAAAAAGAAAAGTAACAGTTAAACTAACCTATAACCATAGTCTCCACTTGAACCTCCCTTGATGAGATCATTAGTTTAGAATATCTCTGGTCTCATTATAAAGAATCCATTACTTATCTATGAGATGCTTTAGAGGTGTTTGGGTCACCATGCAGTGAGTGATGAGGTCAAACGTGAAAAATAAAAGCCTCAAACGAACACGCAAAGCACCATAACCACTAGAGCACCCTATTTGGTTATCGTGCTAGGAGTGCCCTGACACAGTCCCATTATTGTTTGGCGAACCCTTTTAGAACAGTTTGACAACTTACCTAGGTATTATGGGCACTGTGTCTGGTCTTCTCCTGCATGAAAACCTGGAAGTCTTAATGCTGCTAAAGCAATGCATGGGCCTGCAAGGGGGGGGGGGGGGGGGGGCACTAGAGGCATGCTCTCTGCCAAATGGCATTGTTTTACAATTTAAAGGGAAATAGAATTTGCCAAAACCACTACATTGACATGAAATTGACAAGTGGTCTGGGTGCCTTTACTGGTCCTTTAAATACTATTCAATTATGTATGAAAGTGAGCTCTGATTTGACTTTTACAAATATTTATTTAATTTCATGAGTGCTCCTTTTTATGTATAGTTGTTTTACATACATTGATACAACTTTTAATGGGATAGCAGATTTCCCATTTTTATTCACGGTGATTTACTTTTTATGACAATAGAAGGTCTTGTTGCTTTTATAGTTAAAATATTATTGTCCTGACATCTCTGATTATATCCGTTTATCACTAACTACTACTTCCTACCTTGGCATTGTTATGCTGTAACATGTGGCAATGTTTTGTTTTGTTGACGTATATACTCACTCATGCACTATTTGGAAATGATTTATATCCAAAATGCTTTCAATAAAACTTGTAATGAAAAGAAAATATATACTGTCAGCCCACTATTGTGCACTTTTGTTTTTTCCCCCTTTATCTAAAAATCATGCAGATTGGTAAAAACACTATTTAGTTTTTACTGCCATAAAATGACCTCAGGCCTGGTCATCGTTGTTTAACCCCTGAAGGACACATGACATGTGTGACATGTCATGATTCCCTTTTATTCCAGAAGTTTGGTCCTTAAGGGGTTTAAAAATAACACAAAAATAGGGAACAAACCTTTGTTTCTTCTGAAATGTGTTCATTTATTAGAAGGGAAAAAATTATACCATATTGTATTAAGTGATATGAATTGTATAAATCTATCTTTACTAGTCAGATAAGATTGTACTTTGTTTTTTTATGCACTGTACTTCATCATTTGTCTGTAAACAGTACAGTGTGTTTGGAATGTGTTTTCAAAACTAATTCTACTTTTTTTTATTTTATTTTTTATATATTTTTAAAATACGGATGCTAATTTAGTTACAACTCTTCCACATGTGCGACAGAAAGTCCAATAGATCTCACCATACCACTATATCTCAAACCCTATACTGCACTTATGTTTTGATTTCACATGACATTCCCATATTTTTTGTGTAAAACGGATTTCAGCTAGTACACCTCTATCTGTGAATCAACACTCCACTTCCCTTTTACAACACAAGTGTTATGGACCCAGTGTGAACCCGTGTCTGTTCAGGTCTTGTCCTGTTTACAGGGCCAGACAATGCATGGGGATTTAAACTCTTTAAACACTTGTAATTGTACACTGAGCTGCTTCGCACGCACTGAGTGCTATAGAGGGGGAAAAAAGTAAACAAAAGCTGCTCTACTTATTAAAACCAAACTTCCTGTCCCCAATCCATTGACATGGTTTAACACTCTGTGTGACTGCCAGGGGCATCACATACAGGGTATTGCAGAGTTATACCCCCTTAAGGGTGGAGATGATAATATTAGCCGGCAGCTTTACACGTGTAGTGATGGAAGTTACAATGTAATCATGGTTCCTGCTTGCACAACGTTGTATCAGTGTTGCCTGGATACAGTGTGTGTTCTTCCTGCAAACCCCCAGCTCCATGTCTTAGTTACAGGGAAGTTGTGTGAGAGCCCGCCTCCTGGGGTGCCTGTGTGTGAGAGAGACAGTTCTGGGAGCCCAGCACACAGTTTTCCTTTTTTAAGTTCAGACTGCATTCCTAGGATACCCTTTGTATTTCTTTTTTAGTTGTGCTATGGCAGAAGATGCATGAATTCCTGAGTGTAAATAAGCAGCTTCAGAAAATGCAGCCCCCCATCGTGTCTGCTCATGATTGCTCTCTGTTTCTCTGCTCTTTTAAGCAAAGCAAAGCAGTGGTGAGGCTGAAAGAAGATATGAAGAAGGTGGTGGCACGGCCTGGTAAAGGGCAGCCTGCTGTGCCATGCAAGAGACTGTTTGGAGTGCCCCTTAAGGATCTCATGGAGGAGGGGCTGATGGAGAACGGCGTGCCAAACCTTGTGTGGAATATAGTGGAGTACTTAAGGATGGAAGGTAAAAGTTGCTATTTGTTATTTAGCCTTGTTTTTTTCAATGCCATGTGCTGGTTGGTCCCTAAATGGGAAGGGGATATTGGAATGCTCTGGAGAGTGGTGGTTGCATGACTCCTCCTCCCAGAAGAAGTGACTCATTTAAACAAAACAGCAATTATTTATCCTCCAGGAGAAAAAGTTTCCCAGTTAGAAAAAAATAAAGTTTGCCCAATGTTTACAGAAGGAAAACACGAGTGGTTTTGTTAGTACTTGTTTCACTATAGTAGACATTTTCAGCTAGGGGCATTAAAGAAAATAAAGTTCTAAACATTGGGAAGAGAGGATGGGACAATTATGAATTCTATGTCTGGTTCCATTGTCCATCAATGTCTTCTCGTAAAGAACTATTGTTTGTGATTATCATATCTGCACTTTAAACATTTGTCATGTTTACACCCGCAGGAGACCCTGAGATTACAGGGTCATCTTAATGTGCAATGTGTACTTTGTAAAATAAATTATATATATATCTATATATATATATATATCTATATATATATATATATATATATATATATATATATATATATATATATATAATTTGTTTTATTCTATCTGCCAATGTACCCACACATCACTAATCTGTTAGTTTAGATTTTGTTACGCAAAGGACGTCACAGGGAATAAAAAAAAAAAAAAATAACTCTTCAAAGCTCTTATCAGTCAGTATAATAAAATGGACAGATCAAGTGAAGATTCAATGCAAAAAGTCTCTAAACTATGGATTGTTAGAAGTTTTGTTGCTGTAGAGAATTGCTGAACTAAAAATAATGCTGAGTTGGAGAATTTCATAGATTTGACAATTTTGGCCAACAGTTTGTTATTTTATGATCAATTCCCAACAGCTCCAGGTTTAGTGAATGCATAATTCTGATTTATTTCTTCTCTTACTTAGGTCCAAAAAAATAAATAAATAATAAAAATGTGTCTTTGTTTTGTTTTAAATGCACATTGTAGTCACCAAAAAGATTTTAGTCACACATCCCCTAGCAGTGACTGACACAGCCTGCATGAAAACAAAATGGTTTCATTTTCAATCAGTTGTGACCTTCTTTAAATATTTTTTAAATCATGTTCTGGAAATTAAACTTTAATTACACACAGGACTTCTCCGGGTCTAGCAAGCTATTGACAGAGCAGGAGAGAAGAAATTCTAAATTCAACAGAATTTGCTATAACGGAAGTTCAAACTTTAGACAACACTTTACAGGAAGTCTTTAGAAAGGCAGTGTAAGTCACATAGACCAAAACTGCTTCATTAAAGGACCACTCTAGGCACCCAGACCACTTCAGCTTAATGAAGTGGTCTGGGTGCCAGGTCCAGCTAGGGTTAACTAATTGTTTTATAAACATAGCAGTTTCAGAGAAACTGCTATGTTTATCAATTAGTTAAGCCTTCCCCCTAATCCTCTAGTGGCTGTCTCACTGACAGCCGCTAGAGGCTGTGAAAATCACAGTGAGAGCACGCAAGCGTCCATAGGAAAGCATTATGAATGCTTTCCTATGTGACCGGCTGAATGCGCGCGCAGCTCTTGCCGCGCGTGCGCATTCAGCCGACGGGGAGGAACGGAGGCGGAGAGGAGGAGGAGAGCTCCCCGCCCAGCGCTGGAAAAAGGTAAGTTTTTACCCCTTTCCCCTTTCCAGAGCCGGGCGGGAGGGGGTCCCTGAGGGTGGGGGCACCCTCAGGGCACTCTAGTGCCAGGAAAACGAGTATGCTTTCCTGGCACTAGAGTGGTCCTTTAAGCTGAAGTTTTTTTGTGACTATAGTGTCCCTTTAACCCCTTAAGGACCAAACTTCTGGAATAAAAGGGAATCATGATATGTCAAACATGTCATGTGTCCTTAAGGGGTTAAAGAAATACTATAGGCATCAAAAAAACTTTACCTTAATGAAGCATTTTTTGTGTATAGATCATGCTCCTGCAGCCTCACTGCTCAATTCTCTGCCATTTAGGAGTTAAATCATTTTTGTTTCTGTTTATGATGTCATAGCTACACTTCCCCTAGCTTTGACTCACACAGGCTGTTTAACCCCTTAGTGACCAGGCCATTTTTCAATTGTATTACCGTTAAGGACCAGGGCTCTTTTTACATTTCTGCAGTGGTTGTGTTTAGATGTAATTTGCCTCTTACACATTTACTGTACCCATACATATTATATACCATTTTTCTGGCTAGTAACCCCTTAGTGACCAGGCCATTTTTCAATTGTATTACCGTTAAGGACCAGGGCTCTTTTTACATTTCTGCAGTGGTTGTGTTTAGATGTAATTTGCCTCTTACACATTTACTGTACCCATACATATTATATACCATTTTTCTGGCTATTAAATGTTCATTCTAAAGATACCATCATTTTCATCATATCATATAATGTACTAGAATAAAAAAAGTAAAATATGATAAAAAAACAAACAAAAAAAAAACACAGCTGGCCATCATGCACCCATGTCCCAGTTGGAACATGTCTGAAGCCGACCAATGTAATTCACCTCAGTCAAACTGTATGTTTTTGAAAAGTACACACCCTAGGGCATTTCACATGGTGGCATTTGAACACTTTACATGCACTAATTCTACCACTGTGGTGGAATCTCGGTAAAAATAAATTTAGTAGGCCGAGATTACCACGTGGCATGTGTACGTGCATATGCTGACGTATCGATCAGTTGGTTGCACGAGGCAAGATACGATCAGTAGTGTACGGAGCATGTGCAAGAATACAGGATATAGTATTCCCCCTCCTCCATTGTGCTGGACAAGCCATGCGGTCAAACAGGAAGTTAATTCTTATATTGTATTGATTGGTCAAGAGAATGTGCGGGTGGAGCTTAATATGGGAGGAGTTATATGCCTATATAAGGAGCCTGCACTATTGTCCGGGGCTCAGAATTTGCTGTATTTTGGTGACATTAGTCCCTCTGAGTCCCGATCGGTGATCCAATAAAGAATCTCTTCCTTCCTGAAGAAACCTGTGTCCATCTCTCTGTGCTTGGCTTCCGTCAGTTTCTCCGGTATCATTTGGTGCATTGGCCGGGAAGCTCATCGTTCAACGGTAGCTGAGAGGCAGAGGCGTGAGACGGTCTATCTTTGCCCACGTTCTCTACGGCTGCACCCCTGAACTTCTG
This sequence comes from Pelobates fuscus, assembly GCF_036172605.1. NCBI lineage: Eukaryota > Metazoa > Chordata > Amphibia > Anura > Pelobatidae > Pelobates > Pelobates fuscus. The sequence goes on from NC_086322.1 coordinate 199,960,621, forward strand.
CGTGGACCTCCCTTCGTCTCGGCGCCACTGGTCTGTTGTCCAGGAGATCATCGGCCTCTACGTGAGAAGTGCTGGGGTGTCCCCGTCGATGAGTGTGAACTCAGGTTCAGGAACGAGGAGGTAAGACAACTGCTGTTTTAGACGGCAGGACCCGCTAGGGGTATACCGATTGTGCGGTAGGCCCAAAGGGGTTTTTGAATCTGTATCTGCCCCCTCTGTCGGAGGGAAGGAGCGAAGGCGCACCGCTCGATCGAACGCTCTTTAGTCAGACCGTTTGATTCTGTTAGTCAGGCAGGGCGCTCTGGTGTAAAATAAGCCCTAGCCGGACACCGGTGTCTTGTCTAGACTAGCGTTCTAGGGTGTATATTTTGTTCGCTAGGTCGGAGGGACCGGGAGACTAAGCGGCGTCTGTGTAAATTCGGTTCGCTAGTTCTCATCCTATCTGGGCTAAGTGGGAAGGTGTGTAAATTTGGAACCCACTAGACTTTTGATAGTACGACTAAGAGGCGTCTGTGTAAATTCGGTCCTCTAGCTCGCTATATATGTGGTGATTGGGCAGTGTGGCTAACCAAAACGTATGTAGATTGTTTTTAGGTAGTCCATTCAAGGTACTGGCCAATAGTTTAGTTGGGAATTGTAAATGTGTTAACGATTGTTTTAGTAAAGTGTATATCTTGTTAGATAGCGCGAGCTCAGTCGTCTAGCGAGAGTGTTAATAGTGTGTTGCTGTATCATAGTGCACGGTACCATAACCCTGTATATTTACTGACATTGCATAATAAGTACTAATCATTGTCGTCCATTGCATGTTTAACACCATAACCACTAATAATTGTATTGTGACCTTAACTTGTGCTTTGACCTATGCTAACCGTACTGTAACCGCTATTTGTAAAAGACGATGTTACTGGGGTGTGTTATAGACGGGTAATTCATATATAGAGAATTATAGCGTGGGTGACTGTATAGTTACGCCAAAGGGCATAATATTGATTATATAGTGACTGGTGTAGCAGCTGTGTGTGTACGGGAATTCCCTGAGTGTTTATTGTGTTATTGTGTACGTTTCACTTGGTAACCGTACCACGTGGTGCTGTTGCCAAAGGAAACGGGTGTGACTGTTGAATAGTACGCGTGTATAGTAATCGTTGTCAACGACGTTCCATTGTTAAAAATGGGTGCGTCGCAGTCAACGATTCCGGATCCCTTAGGATGTATGGTTAAGAATTTTAAAAAGGGATTCAAAACCTGTGATTTTGGGGTTAAGATGTCTTCTGTGCGTTTAGTTACTTTGTGCACTAGGGAGTGGCCTACTTTGGTTGCGGCATGGCCGCCACGTGGCAGTTTGGATCTAACTCTGGTACAGCGCTTACACGTGGCTGTATCAGGTAGGCCTGAACTTTACGGCCAGTTTCCTTATATTGACTGTTGGAGACAGGCCGTAAATGACTCGCCAAAATGGCTCCAGACATGCCACGAGGAGCAGTGTCGCCTCATGGTAGCTAGGACTTGTTCGTCCACTAGGACTGGTGTTAGGCCCATTTTGGACACGCCCCCTGAGTCCGAGATCCCTTTGCCGCCCCCTTACTTTCCGTTAAGAGGAAGTGACGCAAACGCAGGAAGTCCTGCACCCCTCCCCTCATTACCCCCATCCACTTCCGCTTCCTCCTCCAGTACAGGATCCACCCCCCCTCGTACTAAATCTCCCCTTCCGGAACCAGAACCCACCCCCATTAGAAACGAATATCCTGATTTGGCGCCACTTCAGACTTCCGGTCAAGCTTCATCTAGCTCGGCTCGAAGTGTTCTATTTACGACCTTTTCCCAAAACCAACCTCCCACATCCCCATACCCTATCTCTCCCCGACCGGAAACCATGACTGACGCTTCCCTACGTAGCCCCATCCAAACCCGACAGTTGACTGGTGCCCAACAATTAAAGCATTATCAGATGCCTCTTCGCCTAAATCCCGGGTCAGCTTATATCGATGCCGCAGGTCAAATGGCACACGCTGACCCAGTCTTCGTATATGTCCCATTTACCACTACCGACCTTTTAAACTGGAAGACCCATAATTCCTCGTATACTGAGAAACCACAAGCCATGACTGATCTGTTCACCTCAATAGTACAGACGCATAATCCGACATGGGCTGATTGCCAGCAGTTACTAATGACTTTATTTAACAATGAGGAAAGGACAAGAATAAATCAAGCAGCCATTAAAGCATTAGAAGATAGAGCCCGTGCTTTGAACCAAGCTAATCCAGCAGCATGGGCCGCAACACACTATCCCAATACCGATCCCGATTGGAACGTAAATGGTGCTGATATGGTTCAACTCAGAGCCTATAGAGACGCTATAATTGCTGGCATGAAAGCAGGAGGAAAGAAAGCCATTAATATGTCGAAGACAGTTGAGGTGATTCAGAAAAGCGATGAAGCGCCCAGTGTCTTTTATGACCGATTATTGGAGGCATACCGCTTGTATACCCCCTTTAATCCGGAAGACGCAGACAATTCCCGAATGGTTAACTCCGCCTTTGTCAGCCAAGCATACGGAGATATTAAGCGCAAGCTACAAAAGTTAGAAGGGTTTGCAGGTATGTCCATCACCCAACTAATGGAGGTAGCAAATAAGGTCTATATGAACAGGGATACAGAAAGTAAGAAAGAGGAGGAGCGCAAGATGCGTAAAAAGGCTGATATGCTAGCGGTAGCGATCGCAGGCGTAGATAGACGGGGCCCAGATAGAGGCGATAGTAAGTGGAATGAGGAACCTCTAAGTAGAAATCAGTGCGCTTACTGTAGGGAAGAAGGGCATTGGAGAAATGAGTGTCCGCGAAGAGAACAGTCTGAGAAAGACAGACCTAGGACAGGTTATGGAAATTTTAGAGGCAGAGCGAGAGGTAGAGGAGGCCCCGGAGGGAGTAATGGTTATAGAGGGAGTAATGGGAACAGAGGAAGTGTTAGGGAAGATAGATATATTCCAGCAGCGCAAAGGTCCCGCGATAGAGAAGGTAGGGACTTCGTAGGATTGGCTGACACGGTCATGGAGGACTATTGATACCGACCGGGCTCCATCCCCCTTGGTCGAGCGGAGCCTATGGTCGATGTATCAATAGGGGGGAAAAGGAGTGCGTTCATGATCGACACTGGTGCTGAACATTCAGTGGTGACTAATCTAGTTGCTCCTCCATCTGGAAGGACTATTACTGTGATAGGAGCAACTGGAAGAAGTGCTGAAAGACCGGTTCTTAAAAGTCGACTCTGTACATTGGGAGGCCACGTAGTAAAACACCAATTCCTTTATATGCCTGAATGTCCAGTCCAATTGCTGGGACGTGATATGCTATCAAAATTACAAGCGCAGATTACGTTCCTACCAAATGGAACAACATCTTTAAAGTTTAATGGACCTTCAGGTATTATGACTTTATCCGTACCAAAGGAAGAAGAGTGGCGACTTTATACAGTGTTGACTAGCCAAAACCCTAGGAGTGATGAGACATTGTTTAACATACCAGGAGTTTGGGCAGAGAACAACCCACCAGGACTGGCCCGCAATATTCCACCTATAAAAATTGAACTGAAACTTGGGGTTTATCCAGTGAGCCTAAGACAATACCACATCCCACAGAAGGCTAAGAAGAACATCCAATCCTATCTGGATAAGTTCATACGGTATGGTATCCTAAAATTCTGTACTTCCCCCTGGAACACCCCATTGCTGCCTGTTCAAAAGCCCGGTACAGATGAGTATCGACCTGTACAGGACTTAAGAGCAGTCAATGATGCGGTTGTTAGTATACATCCAGTTGTACCCAATCCATATAACCTGCTTGCTTTAATTCCGGGTGGGGCTACTTACTTCACAGTCTTAGATCTCAAAGATGCCTTCTTTTGCCTCCGAATTGCCGCAGAAAGTCAATGTATTTTCGCTTTCCAATGGGAGAACGCTGTAACGGGCTCAAAACGCCAAATGACTTGGACAAGACTGCCCCAAGGGTTTAAAAATTCACCTACCCTATTTGGTTCAGCCCTAAGTCAAGATTTATTGGATTTCGAGTCTATCCCAGGAGAATGTGTATTGTTACAATATGTAGATGACTTGTTGATAGCAGCAGTTACAAAAGAAAAATGTCAGCAAGCAACGCACGATCTACTACATATTCTCTGGAAGGCAGGATACAAGGTGTCTAGAAAGAAGGCTCAGTTGTGTTTGCCAACTGTCAAGTATCTGGGATTCCATATCTCTGAAGGTCAAAGGATTATGGGGCCAGAGAGAAAAGAAGCTGTCTGCCAAATACCAATACCCAAGAATAGAAGACAAGTACGAGAATTCTTGGGGGCAGCGGGCTTCTGTAGGATATGGATTCCCAGCTATGCGATACTAGCAAAACCTCTGTACGCAGCCATCAAAGGTACAGAGCACGACCCCTTCTTATGGACCCAAGAACAGCAAACGGCATTTGAAGATGTGAAGAAGGCTTTGATGAGTGCCCCAGCATTAGGTCTACCTGATCACACACGACCATTCTACTTATATGTACACGAGCAAAGAAGAATGGCTGTGGGAGTATTGACACAGTACTTGGGATCATGGCAAAGACCTGTTGCCTACATGTCTAAGCAATTGGATGCAGTGGCCAGCGGACTTCCACCTTGTCTAAGAGCCGTAGCTGCAGCCGCCCTGCTAGTAGCTGAAGCTGATAAACTCACTCTGGGTCAAGAACTTTATGTACGAGTTCCACATGCAGTACAGACGTTGTTGGATTACAAAGGAAATCATTGGTTTAGTAACAGCCGTATGACCAAGTATCAAGCAATGTTGTGTGAAAACCCAAGAGTGCATTTAGAGACTGTAAACACCTTAAATCCAGCTACCCTTTTGCCACAACCTACTGAAAGTCAACATGATTGTTTGGAAGTAATGGATGAAGTATTCTCAAGTAGACCAGATCTTCGTGATTTTCCCATCCAGAACCCCGATGTTCAATATTATACCGACGGCAGTAGTTATGTGAAAGAAGGGATCCGCTATGCAGGATATGCAGTAACAACAATAGACAAGGTGATAGAAGCTCGGCCATTGGCAAAAGGAACATCAGCACAAAAGGCAGAATTAATAGCACTAACACGAGCGTTACAATTGGCTGAAGGTTTAAGAGTAAATATCTATACGGACTCTAAGTATGCGTTTTTAACCACTCATGCCCACGGAGCTCTGTATAAAGAAAGAGGACTACTGAATTCAGAAGGCAAAGAAATCAAGTACGCAGCTGAAATCCTACAACTATTGGAAGCAGTGTGGGAGCCGAAAGAAGTCGGTATTATACATTGTCGAGCGCATCTGAGAGGAGATGGTGATGTAACTAAGGGAAATCGGATGGCAGATAGTGCAGCTAAGCGTGCTGCTGAATCAGGAAGACAGGAGTATGTGGGGCATATAGCTGCTCTAATACCAACCCCACTGTCTCAATGGACTCCAGTTTATACAACTCAAGAAGAGGAGTGGTTAAAGACAGAACCGGGAAAGTATTTGGAGAACAAGTGGTATCAGCTAGAAGATGGAAGAATAGTTATACCAGCATCGCTAGCGGTAGAAATTGTCCAAAATTATCATAACGGGACACATTCTGGGAGAGACAGTACTGAAGAATCTCTCCGGAAACATTTCTACATACCAAGATTGTCCAACTTGACTCAGGCCATTGTACGCAGATGTGTAACGTGTGCTAAGAATAATGCAAGACAAGGACCAGTAAAGCCACCAGGAGTCCAGTTTATGGGGGGACTCCCCATGTCCGATCTACAAATAGACTTTACAGTGATGCCTAAATCGGGTGGACATCGTTACCTGCTGGTAATTGTGTGCACCTATTCAGGCTGGGTAGAAGCATGTCCTACTCGTACAGAGAAAGCAGGAGAAGTTGTGAGATTCCTGCTACGAGAAATAATACCCCGATATGGACTACCCTGTTCTATAGGATCGGACAATGGTCCAGCTTTTGTTCACCAGTGCCTACAACAACTGACTCATATGCTTGGTATAAAGTGGAGGCTTCATACTGCATATAGACCCCAGAGTTCTGGTAAGGTAGAGAGAATGAATAGAACTATTAAGAACCAGTTGGCTAAAATGTGTCAGGAAACCCAACTTAAGTGGAACGTTCTCTTACCTATAGCTCTATTGCGAATCCGCAGTACCCCTACCAGAAGGATGGGCCTCTCTCCTTTTGAAATTATGTATGGGCGACCACCTCCCGTACTTGGTAACTTAAGGGGGGATTTGAGTCAGTTGGGAGAAGGAATTACTCGGCAGCAGGTTGTAGAGTTGGGTAAGACTATGGAGGAGGTACAGAAATGGGTACAAGATAGATTACCTGTGAATATTTATCCCCCTGTTCATAATTATCATCCAGGAGACCAAGTGTGGATTAAAGAGTGGAATAATGTACCGTTAGGGCCCAAGTGGAGAGGTCCTTATGTTGTTCTTTTGTCTACCCCTACAGCGATAAAAGTAGCAGAAGTGACTCCGTGGATACATCACTCCAGGGTTAAACCAGCAGCAGTCGATTCTTGGCAAGTTACAGCAGATCCAGAGAATCCCTGCAAGATCCGGTTGAAACGCACTACTCAGTCGGAGTAACGAGGAATTATTGTGGATTACAAATTTTATTGTTACAGGTGTAAGTGAGAAGGCCATAATAAAGCCTGTCCTCTTACCATCACATAGTGTATAAGCCAGGGAAGTCCCGAAGGGACACCTGTGAAGACGAGCAGAACTCCATTCCCTGCAGCCCTCACATCCTGGAAGCTGAGGTTCCATCGCACGGACGAAGACTGAGGATGACGGCGAAAGATGTGCTTTTGATTGTGTTTATTTATATGTGTTTTTATATTCAGGAAGGTAGAGGTACCGACACTCCTAGCTGTGAGGTATGCATTAAGACTACGAGAACAGGTAACCATATTTCCCAAACCCTAATTTGGCATTCACAATACGAATGTAAAGGAGATGTATCAAGATGTAGATACTTAAATATAGACTATAGTGTATGCCATTTAGGAGTAGGAGAACCTAAGTGCTTCAGTCCGGAGTATCAGCCTCGTACAATTTGGTTGACTCTCAGGAATGGAGATCCTCAGGGGACCCTAATTAATAAGACGGTGTTAGAATCCGTATATTCTTCGGGTGTTCTGCTATTTGATGCATGTAAGGCGATATCAAGTGGTAGAAAGCCGTGGAATGTATGTGGGGATCTTAGATGGGAGAGGACGTATGGATCTAACGATAAATATATTTGTCCCAGTAGTAAAAATAAATATGTGAGTCCTAGATGCCCAAATAAAGACTATAACTTTTGCCCATATTGGTCTTGTGTGGGGTGGGCGACTTGGGGACAGACAGTAGATAAAGACATGATAGTGACTAAGTTGCCGACTAGCCCATATTGTAAGTCTATGGAATGCAACCCAGTCCATATACTTATTAATAACCCCGACAAGTTCCTAGATAAGTATGGCAATTTATTTGGGTTTCAGATATACGGGACGGGTTTAGATCCTGGGACATTATTGTTTATAGGGATAGAGACTGATACGGTATCCTCCCAGACTCATCAAGTATACCACTCCTTTTATGAAGAGATGAGTATAGATAATAAGATCCCCCATAGCGCTAAGAACCTGTTCATTGACCTAGCTGAAAGTATTGCCGGTAGTCTTAATGTTACCAACTGCTATGTGTGTGGAGGTACTAACATGGGAGACCAATGGCCTTGGGAAGCAAAGGAGGTAATGTCCGGTTCTGAGGCAGTTGACCAACTAATATCTGCACCAGCCGATTATCATTTGAGTGTTAGAGGTAAATCTGAGTGGAGATTAAAGACCTCCATCATAGGTTATGTTTGCATAGCAAGGAAAGGAATAATGTATAATACTTCTGTAGGAGAATTAACTTGTCTAGGGCAAAAAGCTTATGATGATGATACAAAGAATACAACTTGGTGGTCGGCTTCAAATGTCTCAGAACCATCTAACCCGTTTGCTAGATACGCCAATTTAAAGGATGTGTGGTTTGATTTATCCATCACATCTACCTGGAGAGCCCCAGCAAATTTGTACTGGATCTGTGGTAAGAAAGCCTATTCGGAGCTGCCACAGGACTGGGAAGGGGCATGTGTGTTGGGTATGCTCAAACCATCCTTCTTCTTGTTACCGATTGAAACAGGTGAGACTTTAGGTGTTAAAGTGTATGATGTGAATCATAGGAAGAAAAGGGGACCCTTAGAGATAGGTACCTGGGAAGATAATGAATGGCCTCCCCAGCGTATCATAGATTATTATGGGCCAGCCACGTGGGCTGAGGATGGTACCTTTGGTTATAGAACCCCTATTTATATGCTCAACCGTATTATAAGATTACAGGCGGTGGTTGAGATTATCACTAATGAAACATCACAAGCGCTCAATCTCCTAGTGAAACATAATACCAGGATGAGGACAGCAGTATACCAGAATAGATTAGCCTTGGATTACCTTTTGGCAGTAGAGGGAGGTGTATGTGGGAAGTTTAACCTAAGCAATTGCTGTCTTCAAATAGATGACGAAGGGCAAGCAATAGCTGAGCTTACTAGCCATATGGTTAAACTAGCGCATGTGCCTACTCAGGTATGGAAAGGGTACAATCCAAGTAGTTGGTTTGGTAGCTGGTATGAGTGGTTTGGAGGGCTTAAGGCAGTGGTAGGTGGAGTCCTACTGATTTTACTGTTGTGTCTACTCCTACCGTGTCTTATACCCCTAGTAGTTAGGTCTGTGCAAAGCCTGATAGGAAGTATAGCAGAGAGGAAGGCTGCTGCACAGATAATGGCGATATATAAGTATAGGGCTCTAGATCAGGGAGAACCACTGCAGGAAGATGAGTGTTAAAGATTCACATCATAAGATAAGTCTGGTCTGGTTCAAGGTAACTTGCGGTGTAAGCAAACTAAGGTTATGTGATGCCTCAAGTAATTGTAAAATATCAAGAGGCATCAAAGGGGGGAATGTGGTGGAATCTCGGTAAAAATAAATTTAGTAGGCCGAGATTACCACGTGGCATGTGTACGTGCATATGCTGACGTATCGATCAGTTGGTTGCACGAGGCAAGATACGATCAGTAGTGTACGGAGCATGTGCAAGAATACAGGATATAGTATTCCCCCTCCTCCATTGTGCTGGACAAGCCATGCGGTCAAACAGGAAGTTAATTCTTATATTGTATTGATTGGTCAAGAGAATGTGCGGGTGGAGCTTAATATGGGAGGAGTTATATGCCTATATAAGGAGCCTGCACTATTGTCCGGGGCTCAGAATTTGCTGTATTTTGGTGACATTAGTCCCTCTGAGTCCCGATCGGTGATCCAATAAAGAATCTCTTCCTTCCTGAAGAAACCTGTGTCCATCTCTCTGTGCTTGGCTTCCGTCAGTTTCTCCGGTATCACCACCAGTCTCTGTCAAACGTTTTTGTGGTGTTATTTTTCACTCACACATTCTACTTTGTGCATAGATTCTAAGCTCCTGTTAGGTGTTACTGCCAAAGGACACCACAATATGTACTTGGCATCATCTCCCGAGTACAGCGATAACACTCATGCATACGTTTGTCGGGTTCACTGGGGGGGTGCAAAGCAAAATGTCTGATATGCGTTTTTCAAATTTTATATATCTTGTTTGCCTATCTTGTTTTGAGGGCCTTATCAGATATCCCAATGTATTTTCTTGCCATGAGTGTGCATATATTTGAAAAGTTTACACCCCACAGTAGTTGAAGAACGTGTGTGGAGGTAACTGTTCAATCCTCAATTTTACACACGCACACCGCTATGTGACTGTGATTTAGGAGAGCCCGCTGTTGGTTATTGCAAGAACACACCCCGGGTTGTTTTCTGCGAGGCCTCCTAAGGACACCCATGCCCCCCCCCATGCATTGGTCTGCCAGGATTTGGGGAAGGTACGGTAACAATTGAATGACTTGCCATTTGAGTTGAAATTGAGAGTATGTCTTCTGATAGGCCTATCTTTAGCTTGGGGCTTAACACATACCCCAGTTTTATATATCGCCACAAAAGGGTACATACTTGAAACGTAGACACCCCGAGGTATTGCATGTATGTGGAGTGCTTTGATGCAACTTTTTTTTAGCCAGAAAAAAGCTAAAACAAGTTGAAGAACGTGTGTGGAGGTAACTGTTCAATCCTCAATTTTACACACGCACACCGCTATGTGACTGTGATTTAGGAGAGCCCGCTGTTGGTTATTGCAAGAACACACCCCGGGTTGTTTTCTGCGAGGCCTCCTAAGGACACCCATGCCCCCCCCCATGCATAGGTCTGCCAGGATTTGGGGAAGGTACGGTAACAATTGAATGACTTGCCATTTGAGTTGAAATTGAGAGTATGTCTTCTGATAGGCCTATCTTTAGCTTGGGGCTTAACACATACCCCAGTTTTATATATCGCCACAAAAGGGTACATACTTGAAACGTAGACACCCCGAGGTATTGCATGTATGTGGAGTGCTTTGATGCAACTTTTTTTTAGCCAGAAAAAAGATAAAACAAGTTGAAGAACGTGTGTGGAGGTAACTGTTCAATCCTCAATTTTACACACGCACACCGCTATGTGACTGTGATTTAGGAGAGCCCGCTGTTGGTTATTGCAAGAACACACCCCGGGTTGTTTTCTGCGAGGCCTCCTAAGGACACCCATGCCCCCCCCCATGCATAGGTCTGCCAGGATTTGGGGAAGGTACGGTAACAATTGAATGACTTGCCATTTGAGTTGAAATTGAGAGTATGTCTTCTGATAGGCCTATCTTTAGCTTGGGGCTTAACACATACCCCAGTTTTATATATCGCCACAAAAGGGTACATACTTGAAACGTAGACACCCCGAGGTATTGCATGTATGTGGAGTGCTTTGATGCAACTTTTTTTTAGCCAGAAAAAAGATAAAACAAGTTGAAGAACGTGTGTGGAGGTAACTGTTCAATCCTCAATTTTACACACGCACACCGCTATGTGACTGTGATTTAGGAGAGCCCGCTGTTGGTTATTGCAAGAACACACCCCGGGTTGTTTTCTGCGAGGCCTCCTAAGGACACCCATGCCCCCCCCCATGCATAGGTCTGCCAGGATTTGGGGAAGGTACGGTAACAATTGAATGACTTGCCATTTGAGTTGAAATTGAGAGTATGTCTTCTGATAGGCCTATCTTTAGCTTGGGGCTTAACACATACCCCAGTTTTATATATCGCCACAAAAGGGTACATACTTGAAACGTAGACACCCCGAGGTATTGCATGTATGTGGAGTGCTTTGATGCAACTTTTTTTTAGCCAGAAAAAAGATAAAACAAGTTGAAGAACGTGTGTGGAGGTAACTGTTCAATCCTCAATTTTACACACGCACACCGCTATGTGACTGTGATTTAGGAGAGCCCGCTGTTGGTTATTGCAAGAACACACCCCGGGTTGTTTTCTGCGAGGCCTCCTAAGGACACCCATGCCCCCCCCCATGCATAGGTCTGCCAGGATTTGGGGAAGGTACGGTAACAATTGAATGACTTGCCATTTGAGTTGAAATTGAGAGTATGTCTTCTGATAGGCCTATCTTTAGCTTGGGGCTTATCACATACCCCAGTTTTATATATCGCCACAAAAGGGTACATACTTGAAACGTAGACACCCCGAGGTATTGCATGTATGTGGAGTGCTTTGATGCAACTTTTTTTTAGCCAGAAAAAAGATAAAACAAGTTGAAGAACGTGTGTGGAGGTAACTGTTCAATCCTCAATTTTACACACGCACACCGCTATTTGACTGTGATTTAGGAGAGCCCGCTGTTGGTTATTGCAAGAACACACCCCGGGTTGTTTTCTGCGAGGCCTCCTAAGGACACCCATGCCCCCCCCCCCATGCATAGGTCTGCCAGGATTTGGGGAAGGTACGGTAACAATTGAATGACTTGCCATTTGAGTTGAAATTGAGAGTATGTCTTCTGATAGGCCTATCTTTAGCTTGGGGCTTAACACATACCCCAGTTTTATATATCGCCACAAAAGGGTACATACTTGAAACGTAGACACCCCGAGGTATTGCATGTATGTGGAGTGCTTTGATGCAACTTTTTTTTAGCCAGAAAAAAGATAAAACAAGTTGAAGAACGTGTGTGGAGGTAACTGTTCAATCCTCAATTTTACACACGCACACCGCTATGTGACTGTGATTTAGGAGAGCCCGCTGTTGGTTATTGCAAGAACACACCCCGGGTTGTTTTCTGCGAGGCCTCCTAAGGACACCCATGCCCCCCCCCATGCATAGGTCTGCCAGGATTTGGGGAAGGTACGGTAACAATTGAATGACTTGCCATTTGAGTTGAAATTGAGAGTATGTCTTCTGATAGGCCTATCTTTAGCTTGGGGCTTAACACATACCCCAGTTTTATATATCGCCACAAAAGGGTACATACTTGAAACGTAGACACCCCGAGGTATTGCATGTATGTGGAGTGCTTTGATGCAACTTTTTTTTAGCCAGAAAAAAGATAAAACAAGTTGAAGAACGTGTGTGGAGGTAACTGTTCAATCCTCAATTTTACACACGCACACCGCTATGTGACTGTGATTTAGGAGAGCCCGCTGTTGGTTATTGCAAGAACACACCCCGGGTTGTTTTCTGCGAGGCCTCCTAAGGACACCCATGCCCCCCCCCATGCATAGGTCTGCCAGGATTTGGGGAAGGTACGGTAACAATTGAATGACTTGCCATTTGAGTTGAAATTGAGAGTATGTCTCCTGATAGGCCTATCTTTAGCTTGGGGCTTATCACATACCCCAGTTTTATATATCGCCACAAAAGGGTACATACTTGAAACGTAGACACCCCGAGGTATTGCATGTATGTGGAGTGCTTTGATGCAACTTTTTTTTAGCCAGAAAAAAGATAAAACAAGTTGAAGAACGTGTGTGGAGGTAACTGTTCAATCCTCAATTTTACACACGCACACCGCTATGTGACTGTGATTTAGGAGAGCCCGCTGTTGGTTATTGCAAGAACACACCCCGGGTTGTTTTCTGCGAGGCCTCCTAAGGACACCCATGCCCCCCCCCATGCATAGGTCTGCCAGGATTTGGGGAAGGTACGGTAACAATTGAATGACTTGCCATTTGAGTTGAAATTGAGAGTATGTCTTCTGATAGGCCTATCTTTAGCTTGGGGCTTAACACATACCCCAGTTTTATATATCGCCACAAAAGGGTACATACTTGAAACGTAGACACGCACACCGCTTTTTGACTGTGGAACACACCCCGGGTTTATCACGATTCCGGGAACCTAACACGCTAACAGACACACACACACACACACACACACAGAAAAGGTGCCGTACCGGACCTTAGAGTGGCCGGGCTAAGCACACACAGAATAGTCAGGAGACAAGCCGAGTCAGGGGAACCAGAAAACAGAATAACGAGAAACAAGCCGAGGTCAAAGGGTAGGAGAAAGTCACAAAGTCAGCTTAACAAGCCAGAGAGTTCGTAACCACAAATCACAAGTTCAGAATCAATACTATACAGCAAAGACCACAACAGGGCAGGGAGGAACAGGAAAGGTGAGTATAAATACCCTAGGTTAAATTCTGATTGGATAACTTCCAATCAGAATTAACAATCACATGTGGGAGATATCTAAGCCTCCCACTGTGATTGTGGTACTGTTGCTTTAACGCCGGGTCACTCACGTGACCCCGGCGTTTGCATAAATCAACGACCTTTCAGCGTGCAGCGTTATACATGCTGCCGCTGGGAGGCGTGACGGATGCGAGCGGCGGAGAGGAGACGCCGCTCGCCGACAGGTAGGAGGAGGGGAGACCGCGGGCGGCGATGGACTGAGGGTGAGTGCTGCGAGTTGCGAGCAGCCTCCCCTACTAGCATCCCGCGGACCCCTTACAGGGTTGTTTTCTGCGAGGCCTCCTAAGGACACCCATGCCCCCCATGCACGGGGTAAATGTAACAACCCCCCCCAAAGAAAAAGACACCAAAAAAAAATAACTGAACAGCAAAAAATTAATTAAAAATGGGCCAGCGTGTGGTATCGTTTGAAACAGTCTCCAATGCAGAGTCCAGGCTGCCCAGGGCAATCAGGACAGTAATATACACTGTCTTTTCTCTGCCCCCTCTTAGAACAGACCCTGCATCTTTTTTGGGGACTCTGTTTTGCCGCAGTAGGGGGGATTTTAAAAATAAAATGTGTAGCCCCAACTCTGCTCTCTCCCATCACCGCCCGGGGAGCAGGTGCATCACGGTACAAAATCCCCGAAATGATCTGGAGCTGAAACTGTAAAAATCTCAGTTGCGTCCCGGGGTTTGCTTTTTTGAACAACAAGAAAGCGTTGTGGGTTGCAATCTGCATTAGGTAGATTGCAACCTTTTTGTACCAGGCCCTTGTCTTTCGTATAACTAGGTAGGGCTGCAGCAGCTGATCTGCCAGATCAACCCCACCCATATGACGGTTATAGGCCTTGATGCACACTGGCTTCCTCGTTCTCTCAGCTCTGCCACGTACAGGGACCTCCACAGTCCCCTCAGTGTGGATGGTGGTAAGAAGGTACACATCCTTCTTGTCTCTGTACTTAACTGCCAACAGCTCCTCTTGGCGCAGAGCTGAGGTCTCCCCCCTCCGTAGCCGGGTGCGTGCAAGTTGTCCTGGGAAACCTGTGCTGTTCTTTTTAATTGTGCCGCAAGCTACTGTATCAAAACAGTACAGTAGCTTGAACAAAGGGACACTTGTATAAAAATTGTCAGTATACAAGTGGTACCCTTTGTTCATCAGGGGGAATATCAGGTCCCAGACAATCTTGCCACTGGTTCCCATATGTTCTGGGCAACCTGGAGGGTCAAGGTGGCTATCCTTTCCCTCGTACACCCGGAAGGCCTGAGTATACCCAGTCTCGCTATCACAGAGCTTATACATCTTTACACCATACCTAGAGCGCTTGGAAGGAACATACTGCTTGAATCCCAGCCTTCCCTTATACTTCATCAGGGATTCATCCACGCATATATTCCTTCCAGGTGTATAAGCCTCTGCAAACCTGGCAGCAAAGTGGGTAATCAGGGGGCGGATTTTATACAGCCTGTCAAACTGGGGATGCTCCCTAGGGGGACACAGGCTGTTGTCGCTGAAGTGCATGAAATGCAGAATCATTTCATACCTCTTCCTCGACATACATTGGGAGTAAATGGGGGTAGAGCAGATGGGGCTACTGCTCCAGTAGGAGCGGATGGAGGGCTTCTTTATGATGCCCATCAGCATAGTCAATGCCCAGAATCTTTTAAATTCTGGCACATCGATGGGGGCCCATTGCTGCTTTGCCAAAAAAGAGTCCGTTTTTTTAGCTCGGAATTGATGGGCATATAAATTAGTTTGGGCGACAATGTTCCCCAATACATCATCGCCCAGAAACACCTCCATAAACTGCTGAGGGCTAAATCCTGTGACATCCAAATTAATGCCAGGATTTGCAGTAAAGGATGGGATGTCTGGCCTCTGGTTATGAGGCACTACCCACTCCTCAGCAGTTCTGCCAGCTGGAGCAGCACGTCTCCTTCTGGCAGGGGGACTAGCAGGCACAGATACAACATCACCAGATACATCACTAGCAGTAGACACTGTATCGAGTGATGATGTATCTGAGCACCTGGCAGGGTCAAAATCAGGGTCAGAGTCTGACATAGACGCGTCAGACTCTAGCGCAAGGGTGGCATATGACTGCTCAGCGCGGGTTGTCTTCCGTGACCCGTGTGCCATGATCACAATTGCTTTACTTAGTGACCTGTCACAAAAAAAAAAAAAAATAACCCCTGAAAAAATGAACAGACAGCAAAATAAGTGATGCTGTGCAAGAGCCTGTGATCTGTATAGTGATCACTGGCAGGGCAGGGGTTAATCGTTCTGAAAAGAGCTTTTGGGTCTCAAAAAAGATCACAAAAAAATGAACCCCTAAAAAAAGGCACAAACAGCAGAAAAGATCTGCTGTGCAAGAGCCAGTGATTATAGTGATCACTGGCAAGACAGGGGTTAATGGCTCTGAAAAGAGCCTTTGGGTCTCAAGATTTTACAAATCCCTACCTATAAATACCTAAATCTCTCTAGCTAAACCACAGATCTCTCTCTCTCTCTCTCTCACACTAAATCACAAGTGAAGAGAGGGAGGCAGATCCACACTAATCAGAGAAATGGGGAACACACTTGGGATGAAATTGCTAATGGGGCAAGCTGTGATTGTATGACTCCAGCCTGCCCCTTATGATGCGGCATGCTAGGGACGCCCCCAGAAGCCCCATGATTCACTGCCTTTCGAAAAAAAAAGGGGGGGGGGGGAGTTAATATTGATCATTTTCTTTATTTTATATTTATTTTTTTATATATATTATTTTATATGCACGGAGTGCCAGGACCCCTCAAGGCACTCATCACATGCAGTACATCACTGCTATACTATCAGAGCTTCCAGAGCTCAAAATAGGTGCAGACGTACCAGGTACGTCCAAGGTCATTATGGACTGTTTTCTGCCAGACGTACCTGATACGTCCGCAGTCGGGAAGGGGTTAAAAAAATGGTTGGATTTTCGGTCAGATCTTAACTTCCTTTAATTTTATTTTCATGTCCTGCTCTGTAAATTGTACTTTAATCACAAACGGGAGGATCTTGCATGGTCTGGAACAGAGTTGCCCAAAAGGTAGATCTTTTAAAACAGGTTCCATGATGTTTTCTCACTGTAAAGGCATGCAAAGCATCAAGGGGGTTGTAGTTCTACAACATCTGGGGATCTACCTTTTGGGCACCCTTGGTCTAGAAGGCTATTAACAGAGCAGGAAATAAGAAAAGCTGGCACTGTTAGGGTTTAAGGAACACTCCAAACATTAAAACTGATATTCGGTTGTTAGAGTGTCTCTTTAATAGAAATACAGAGTGCAACCTGAGTGATTGCACAGGGCTCACACAGAGAGAAAGCACTCCACAACTAACCATTGAACAGTTTGTAGCAAGCAAGACTACCCACCTTTGACCACTCATGTGAGTTAAAGTGTGGACAAGTTGTCAGTTTCCAGTGCAACTCCTCATCTTCACGTGCAGATTTAATCCAGCTCTGTCACCAGACCATACGTTTTAAAGGGACACTATAGTCACGTGAACAACTTTAGCTTAATGAAGCAGTTTTGGTGTATAGAACATGCCCCTGCAGCCTCACTGCTCAATCCTCTGCCATTTAGGAGTTAAATCCCTTTGTTTATGACCCCTAGTCACACCTCCCTGCATGTGACTTGCACAGCCTTCCATAAACACTTCCTGTAAAGAGAGCCCTATTTAGGCTTTCTGTATTGCAAGTTCTGTTTAATTAAGATTTTCTTATCCCCTGCTATGTTTATAGCTTGCTAGACCCTGCAAGAGCCTCCTGTATGTGATTAAAGTTCAATTTAGAGATTGAGATACAATTATTTAAGGTAAATTACATCTGTTTGAAAGTGAAACCAGTTTTTTTTTTCATACAGGCTCTGTCAATCATAGCCAGGGGAGGTGTGGCTAGAGCTGCATAAACAGAAACAAAGTGATTTAACTCCTTAACCCCTTAACACCGCAGCCAAATGTACAAGTTGTGAACGAAACAAAACGTAAACAAAACCTGGCATTTGCGCTATATGTCTGTCCAACCGTAATTCACCTCTTTCCTATTCATTTTATTCAGGGGAAACAGGGCTTTCATTTAATATCAAATATTTAGTCTCCCGAGTAGAACAGTACCCCCCATGTATAGGTTTTATGGTGTCTTGGAAAATTATAGGGTTAAATATAGTGCTAGCAAATTAAATTCCCTTTACTTTCGGCATGGGTTGTCAGGCAGGTCCCGCTAATTGTAATTAATTAAGATACCTAATTATGTAAAAATATTACATAAATATATGTGTAGAATTAATATATGTATATATATATATATATACGTATGTGTATATATATGTATATATATATATATATATAATTTTTTTAAAATATTTTTATTTATATATAGGTATATATATATATACAGTGGGACCTCGGTTTACGAATTTAATGCGTTCTCCGGGACGTTTCGTATTGCGAAAAATTCGTAAACCAAAACACGGTTTCCCATAGGAATGCATTGAAAACCAATTAATTGGTTCCGGAGGTGAGAAAAAAGTCAAATAAAGTATTTTATCTGTTCAAAACTCTTTATAAAGTGCACTTTAAAGGCATAAATACTGTACAGGGACATGATTAATCAAACAATAACATTTCAAACATCCAACTTTATGTTTTAAAACATCACACAGTAAAAGGCATGCAAACAACTAAGCTCAGCTCCCTACCTTTCCACTTCTTGAGATGCACCCAAAAGGCTCCAAAACCTGCTGCAAATGGCTCCAAAAGGCTCCAAAACTTGCTGCAAAGTGCTCAAAAAGGCTCCACAATTTGCTGCAAATGGCTCCAAAAGGCTCCACAACTTGCTGCAAATGGCTCCAAAAGGCTCCACAACTTGCTGCAAGTGGCTTCAAAAGGCTCCACAACTTGCTGAAAATGGCTCCAAAAGGCTCCACAAGGCTCCACAACTTGCTGCAAATGGCTCCAAAACCTCTCCAACACCTCCACACTACACACTCACGTGCTACCCACACTTCAGTATGCAGGGGGCGGAGCTATAAACTGGGACACTTGTTTCGTATTGCGAAAAAAATACGTAAACCGAGGCATTTTTTTAAATGAATTTTTATACGTAAACCGAATTTTTCGTTTACCGAGGCATTCGTTAACCGAGGTTCCACTGTATATATATATATATAGTGATATATACGTATATATTTATGTATATAGATATATATATTATTTCGTTCTACGTGTATTTTGATATAAATATATATATATTAATATCACAATACAGTTAGAACGAAATAACACACATCTATATATTTTTTAATTATTTATTTTTAATTATTTGTTTAATTTTATTTTTTAACGTATTTACATTTTTTTTATATTATATATAAATATATATATAACAATAGTTATATATATGTTTAATCCGTATCAGTCTACGTGTAATTTGATATTAAAATATATATATATATATATATATATATATATATTTGTGTACGGCACATTCCGAGGACGTAAGGAAAACAAACTTAAAATTAGCAGTTTTGTAAGAGCAAGTCAGTTGAGGTGTGCCGAAACTGACGTGAGGTTAGGCCTGTAAAAGAGGGCCCATCTAGGTAAAATGATATTAAATTGAGGGTGCGGTGGGAGGGGCACTTCCGAGAACGTCGAAGACAGGTAAGCAGGGGCTCACTTGGTTTATATAGGGAACCAAGTGCCTCCCACAATTACAGGCCAAGCCTTCTATTTGTGTACGGCACATTCCGAGGACGTAAGGAAAACAAACTTAAAATTAGCAGTTTTGTAAGAGCAAGTCAGTTGAGGTGTGCCGAAACTGACGTGAGGTTAGGCCTGTAAAAGAGGGCAAAAATAAGAAGCGATTAAGTCAAATGCGTTTATTAAGCAATACATTATTTAGACATTTCACAGAAAGCCATTCTTATCTCTTTTTCCGGATTGGGGATGTATCTGTTGTATGCAGATGATTTCCACCTCCCCATATTTTTAATGATGTGTGTTGGTACATGATTACCTGAGGCAGCTGTGGCTGCTCCAATGCGAAATGAATGGCCCGAAAATGAATGTGGGTTCTGTCCCACCCGGAGTAATAACATGCGTATGTAAAGCATAACGTTTTTAGTGGTTAGGGGCTTCCCTTGAATAGCTAGAAGTGGGCAATCAGGGTTGGAAGTAATTTGTGATCCTACTAATTTATCCAATACTCGGACAGGACACCATTTGGTCGATGTGGGATAAAATTTAATTTCCACTGGTGGACCTGTTTGGCTCGTTTTGGTATGAGTAATAGATAATATGTAGTGGTCCTGTTTTTTAACTAAGTGTTTCTTTTGGAGGCATGACTTGGAGTCGGAAGCTTTCTCTACAGTAAATTCTCTAGGTCTCAAGAAACCATAAAAGGCTAAGTAAGCCGCGGATTTGATAATTAGGTTTGTGATTTGTTCGAAAGGGGACATGTCAAGTACATCGGAGATATTCTTAAAGAGCTTACTATCTATGGGAAGTCGCTTAGTGGGTATGTGTACTGATAATTTCTGAACGCCTTTGAGGACACTTTTAACTGGGTAGGAAGCTAGGAATGGAGATTTGTTGGGAAAGCAGGTTAACATGTAGTGTTGAATTCCCGTTAAGTAGAGTTTGATTGTGTTGTAAGCTAGATTAAGAGAAAAGTGGCAAAAAGTTGTAAATGCAACCATGGTTTCAATGGAAAAAACATTTATTATACAGTAATCACGAACAAATCTTTTAAACAGTTCATATGCTCTGGAATAACGTTTCTTGTATTAAGGGATAAACCTGCCTGAGCGAGCGTCCCACTATGTTGTAAGAGAGAGCTTAACGCATTATTAGGTCTGTGAATTTTGGAGGTACCCTGGGTTGCTGGGTTGCTGTTGGATGCAGTATGAAGAATTCCTGAAAATTAAAGCGTGACAGAGCATCAGCAGCGGTATTTTGTATACCTGGGATGTGAACACAGGTTATGCAGAATTGGAGATTAGCTGCTAGCCAAGTCAGTCTTCTGACCAAGTTCATAACCGTGAGGGACTGAGAGCGGCCTTTGTTAATGATATTACACGTAGCTAAGTTATCACAAAAACATCTGACTGACTGCCCCCTCCACTCTTTACCCCACGTGTGTGCTGCTGCTACGATAGGGTAAATCTCGAAAAGTGCAGAGGTGGTACTGAAATTTTCGAGCGACGAGGTCTCGATCGGCCAAGAGTCGTATAGCCATTCATCGCCAAAAATGGCCGCATAACCTATGGTACCTGAAGCGTCAGTCCAGAGTACTGGGGAATCGTCAGAAATGGGGGGAACAAATAGCGACCTGCCATTCCAAGAGGATAGGAACAGCTGCCACATTTTTAGATCAGCTGTAGCTGATTCGTCTCTGGGTGTCGTGGAGTCGTCGTCAGGGAGACCGTGCAAAAGAGAGAGGATTCTGGAAATGAAAGACCTGCCCTGTGGAATTATTCTCATAGCGAAATTTAGTGAACCGAGTAGTGACTGTAGCTGTTTCCTGGTGCACGTGCCTTGTGACGTGCAGATGTTTATGTAAGAAAGAATTCTGTCTACTTTCTCCTGGGGCAGGCTGGCTTGCATGGAGACAGAATTGAGCGTAATCCCCAGGAAAGTAATCTCCGTGTTGGGACCTTCAGTTTTGTCCTGGGCTACAGGGACTCCTAAATCTTTGAACAGAGTGAGCATGTGATTAAGGCTGTGTGGAGTGCACTGGTGTGGTTCGATGGTGAGGAAGTCGTCTAAGTAGTGTATGACAACTGGACATCTGCAGAAGTTCAGGAGTAGCCAGGTTAACGTTTCGGCGAATAGGTCAAATAACTTGGGGCTACTTTTGGAGCCGAAGGTAAGTCTGGTAGAAAAATAGTAGCTGTCTTGCCACTTAACTCCATGCAGATGCCAGAGTGACTGATGGATGGGAAGTAACTTGAAGGCGTTAGTAATATCTGATTTACTTAACCAGGCCGCCTTCCCGGAGTTAATGATAGCTTGTATGGCATCGTCGATTCTGGCGTACTGCAGTGAAAAGTCTTCTGATGGGATTAGTGCATTTAGGCTAGGTGTAGAAGATGAGTGAGGTGCAGAAAAGTCGATAATTAGTCTCTTTTTATTGTTAAACTTCCCTGTGGCGATACCTAGTGGGTTTGTTCTCCAGGAGGAGAAAGGTGGTGTAGTAAAAGGGCCTATCATGAACCCATTGGTGACTTCTTTCTGTAAGAGTTCTTGTAAGGTGTCTGGGTCTGTGAGAGCTGACTGTAGGTTGGGGCATTCCAAGATACCTGTGGGTAGTGACACAAACCCTGTGTGAAACCCGTGAGTGAACCCTGTCGTGAGAAATTCCACCAGATGTAAAGAAGGATGATTAGACAGGTAACGTTGCAAATTAGGTACGTTTATTGGAGTGGAAGCCTTTTTAGGGTACAATCTGTTAGGGCACATCGTTTTGGCATGTGCCCTGAAACAAAGCGAGCACACGTGTAGCAGCCTACAGGCACTATAACTACAACCCCCAGCATTGAAATTATTGCAGACTTGAGCTTTACCCAAAAACACAATCGGCCTGCCTAATTTGTCTCTTACCTCCCTCTGGGTAGAGGTGGACTGATAAATCGGAGTTGGCGCTACTGGTAGAAGGGATTGCTAAATTTTCGGGACAGAAATTAACCGAATGAGCTGCTGACGAGCATATGGCGCAGGAAGGAGTTTTGAGACCTGCAAAATGCATCAGAAATAATTCTGTGTCTAACTGTCCCCAGTCTGTGACTGTATTATATTGAGATAGTGATGCGGCTGATCTGGATGAGAATGACTTGTGATAATCGTAAAAGGCAAAGCCCCCATACTTATAAGCTAGCTCTATCACTTTGTGTAGGTATAAGTCTAGCTCCTCTCTGCGGAGGGGAAAAGCTGTACAGATCACGTCTCTGTAAAGACCAAATGCCAAGACAAATTCGGGAATGTTAAGTTTCCTATTTAGTCTAGGATCTCTAGCCTTCATCACTACTGACAGATCCTCAAACGTGTACGCCCTGTTCTCTACAACGTCTTGAGCCGCTATTAGTAGTGAGGCCAAGTTAACGTCCTTGCCCTCTATGATGTCACGTCTCAGAGTCTGCGGTATGAGGTGAATAGGATTGATTACATTAGTAGCTTTTTTAGCTGGTAGAGGGTTATCGTTACCTCTAGGGATAGGCGCGGGCTGAGCAACAGGCCCGGGAACTTCAGGGATTGTTGGAACATTATTAGCCTCCAGATTATCCAACCTATTATTTATAGTAGCTACTGAAGATACTAGGGAGGCCATCATGGCGTGCAATTCAGCCAGGCTATTTTGTACGTTAACCTCTGAACTAGGGCCAGGCCTTTCGTTATCCTCAGTAGAGTTCAACAAACGAAAAAGTTCATTTTTCCTGGCTGTAGCCGGATAAGGGATATTCCTCTTTTTGAGTTCTGCGGTGATTTTAGGGATGGTCCAGGGCCGATAGCTGGAAGCTGGACTCGGAGGGATGGGTTGCCTTCTCTGCATGCCTGATCTGAGAGGGGTGCTGGTAATCGACAGATTGTCTTCTAGTACAGAAGCGTTGGACATGCTAAGGGCGTGAGGCAGAGAGGTTGGATTAGTACAGTACTGTAAATTACCGCGGGGACCCCGCTTACAAGATTAGTGCCTTCAGGCGAAATTGTATTAACTAGCTTATGTTGGTATCAGATGAGGCCCTAACTACTTGCCAAGTGGCTATGAGAGGCACTACCTATGGTTTGGCTCGTGGGGCCTTTGTGCCACTGAGGTGGGTGGCGGGGTGTTGGCCTCTCGGTGACACGTAAAAGAATGTACAAACGTTTGGCCGTGACGGGTGAGGCCCTAACTATGAATTGAAGCAAGGCTTTAACTAAGCGTTGGGACGATTGAACCTCTGAACGGAAGGGCTGATTTTATGCCTTGCGGGACCACTAAACTTATAGGCAAAGAGGCCTATGGGAACATACCTAAATTGGCGGGAGTTTTACAACTAGTCCTAATCCCCCCCAGGGCACACAAGTAAACGTACCTGCTGACAGTGTCGTACTAGGTATACTGTAGAGCAGTGATGGCGAACCTTTTTGAGCCCGAGTGCCCAAACCGCAATACATGCCAACTTTTGTTTCCTTAAAGTGCCAACACGGCAATTGCGTGTGGGGGGGGGGTGCGTGTGTGTGTGTGTGTGTGGGGGGGGTGTTGTATGTGAGGGGTGCTGTGTGTGTGTGTGAGGGGTGCTGTGTGTGTATGAGGGGTGCTGTGTGTGTGTATGAGGGGTGCTGTGTGTGTGTATGAGGGGTGCTGTGTAAGTGTGTGAGGGGTGCTGTGTAAGTGTGTGAGGGGTGCTGTGTAAGTGTGTGTGTGTGTGAGGGGTGTTGTGTGTGAGGGGTGGTGTGTGTGTGAGACGGGTGCTGTGCGTGCTGTGTGTTTGGGGGGGTGCTGTGTGGTGTGTAAGTGCTGTGTAAGTGTGGGGGGGGTGCTGTGTGTGTGTGTGTTTGGGGGGGTGCTGTGTGTGTGTGTTTGGGGGGGTGCTGTGTGTGTGTGTTTGGGGGGGGTGCTGTGTGTGTGTGTTTGGGGGGGTGCTGTGTGTGTGTGTGTGTTTGGGGGGGTGCTGTGTGTGTGTGTGTTTGGGGGGGTGCTGTGTGTGTGTGTTTGGGGGGGTGCTGTGTGTGTGTGTGTGTGAGGGGGTGCTGTGTGTGTGTGAGGGGGGTGCTGTGTGTGTGTGTGAGGGGGTGCTGTGTGTGTGTGTGAGGGGGTGCTGTGCGTGGGGTAGGGGTGCTGTATGTGTGTGTGAGACGGGTGCTGTGCTGTGTGGGTGTGAGACGGGTGCTGTGCGTGGGGTAGGGGTGCTGTATGTGTGTGTGAGACGGGTGCTGTGCTGTGTGGGAGGTAGGGGTACTGCTGGGGGGTAGGGATACTGCTGGCGGGGTATGGGTACTGCTGTGGGGGGTAGGGATACTGTGTGTGGGGGTAGGGGTGCTGTAGGGGGTAGGGGTGCTGTGTGTGGGGGTAGGGGTACTGCTGGGAAGTAGGGGTACTGCTGAGGGGTAGGGGTAGGGGTACTGCTGAGGGGTAGGGGTAGGGGTACTGTGTGGAGGGGTAGGGGTACTGTGTGGGGGGTAGGGGTACTGTGTGGGGGGTAGGGGTACTGTGTGGGGGGTAGGGGTACTGTGTGGGGGGTAGGGGTACTGTGTGGGGGGTAGGGGTACTGTGTGGGGGTAGGGGTACTGCGTGGGGGGTAGGGGTACTGCTGGGGGGGGTATAGGGGTGCTGTGTGTGGGTAGGGGTGCTGTGTGTGGGTAGGGGTACTGTGTGTGGGTAGGGGTACGAGTACTGCTGGGGGTGGTAGGGGTACTGCTGGGGGGGTAGGGGTACTGCTGAGGGGGGGTAGGGGTACTGTTGTGGGGGAGGAGAGGTACTGCTGGGATGGTAGGGGTACTGCTGGGATGGTAGGGGTACTGCTGGGATGGTAGGGGTACTGCTGGGGTGGTAGGGGTACTTCTGGGGGGGTAGGGTGGTGCTGGGGGGGTAGGGTGGTGCTGGGGGGGTAGGGTGGTGCTGTGGGGGGTAGGGGTGGTGCTGTGGGGGGTAAGGGTACTTCTGGGGGGGTAGGGTGCTGCTGGGGGTGGTAGGGGTACTGCTGATGGTGGTAGGGGTACTGCTGGGGGGGGGTAGGGGTACTGTTGTGGGGAGGAGGGGTACTGCTGGGGTGGTAGGGGTACTTCTGGGGGGGTAGGGTGGTGCTGTGGGGGGTAGGGGTGGTGCTGGGGAGATAGTGGTGGTGCTGTGGGGGTAAGGGTACTGCTGGGGGGGTGGGGTGGTGCTGTGGGGGGTAGGGGTGGTCTGGGGAGATAGGGGTGGTGCTGTGGGGGGTAAGGGTGCTGCTGGGGGGGTGCTGTGGGGGGTAGGGGTGGTGCGGGGGAGATAGGGGTGGTGCTGTGGGGGGTAAGGGTACTTCTGGGGGGGTAGGGGTGGTGCTGGGGGGTAAGGGTACTTCTGGAGGGGTGGTGCTGGGGGGTAAGGGTACTTCTGGGGGGTGGGGGTGCTGTGGGGGGTAAGGGTACTTCTGGGGTGGTGCTGGGGAGATAGGGGTGGTGCTGGGGGGGGTAAGGGTACTTCTGGAGGGGTGGGGTGGGTGCTGTGGGGGGTAAGGGTACTTCTGGGGGGTGGGGGGGTGCTGTGGGGGGTAAGGGTACTTCTGGGGTGGTGCTGTGGGGGCTAGGGGTGGTGCTGGGGAGATAGGGGTGGTGCTGGGGGGGGTAAGGGTACTTCTGGGGGGGTAGGGGTGCTGTGTGTCAGTATCCCCCCCCCTCCCTCCTTCTTACCTTTAATGAAGTGGGGGGGGGGGACACACAGCCATCCCTGGTGGTCCGGTGGTGGCAGGCAGTGCTTCCGGTTCGGGAGGCAGGGGAGGGATCTGTGATGCTGAACCCTCTGTCTTCCCGCGCGATGCTGTGTGGAGCGTTGCCATGGTAACGCTCGGCAACGCTCCACACAGCATCGCGCGGGAGGACAGGGATCAGCATCACAGATCCCTCCCCTGCCTCCCGAACCGGAAGCAGAGTAGGCGCCTGCCGTTTCGGGCAGGCAGGTGCCTACTCTGCAGTGATGGCGGACCTGTGGCCGCGTGCCCACAGAAAGGGCCCGGCGTGCCACCTGTGGCACGCGTGCCATAGGTTCGCCATCACTGCTGTAGAGGAAGGAATAATCCTTACTTGAACCTAATATATCTGACTAAAGACGGAGGATAACGCTTGTCCTGAAGGGAACCAACGGAACTAAAGGGAAAGAAACGTGACCCATTTATGTCAAGTACATGCTTACCTGAAATAAACACACAAACGAATTGGGTGAATTGGAGGCCTACCTCTTTAATATCGCTGCGAATACGTATAACCGCGAAGGGCCACTTGCAAGTAGTGTCAGAACTAGTAAGGACTTTAACAGAAAAAGAGGATATTAACGGCCATCTAATTATATATTTATTTCTTTTTAATTTTTTTTTTATTTTTTTTATACCTTTAAGGGGATCATTTAAGTAACTTTAAGAACCAAAACTTTAGAGAAAGGAAGTACGTTTATATTAGACCGGATAAAAAAGAGGAATTAACTTAACACATAGCTAATAAAATTATCTATTTATTTGACTGCAATAATGTGACAATCATACATGAAAATGTAACAGTATAAACGAACCGGCTACATATGTAGATAACGTAAGACAACCCGGCCCGGCTGAACATGCGAATCGAGATTGCGAGGTGAATGTGTAACCGAACGTGTTACACAGACCGAGAGTTTGCACGGAGCGGAGTTAGACACAAGCCCGCGAGAGTCAGGGCTAAACTTACGTTTTTGCCGTCCGTGTGATGCTAGCAGTATTACTCACGAATTCAGCAGCAGAGCGTTTGAACCGGGCTGCCGGCGGGCGGGAAACTGACGTCACGGATCCGTGAACCGGAAGTACACTGAAGCACTTCCGAGAACGTCGAAGACAGGTAAGCAGGGGCTCACTTGGTTTATATAGGGAACCAAGTGCCTCCCACAATTACAGGCCAAGCCTTCTATATATTTATATATAATATAAAAAAAAAATGTAAATACGTTAAAAAATAAAATTAAACAAATAATTAAAAATAAATAAACACTGTCTAGGTGTATTTTACTATTAATATATATATATATATATATATAACAATAGTTATATATATGTTTAATCCGTATCAGTCTACGTGTAATTTGATATTAATATATATATATATATATATATATATATTTATATATATTAATAGTAAAATACACCTAGACAGTGTATGTGTATGTGTGTATATGTGTATACATACACACACATGATCTAAGTATATTGTTTTTTTTGTTTTTTTTACACTGATTAATTTAATTTTATTTTATTTCCAGCCAGCAGGGGGACTACCTGTCATTACAGGCAGTCCCCCTGCTGGCAATACACCAGCCAGCTAACCCGGCCATGTGATTGTGGGGTCCTCGAAAGGACCTCACTCTCACATGGCCGGGAAGCCCCCCAAGAGGAAGGACGTGCCGCGGGGGGCTCCCTGGGAGTCCCCCCAACCGCGATCGCCGGCGTGGGATCGCCGTCGACCGGGTAAGTAACAAAAGACCGGAGGGCGTACTATTACGCCCGGCGGTGTTTAGAGCCGCTTAAAATAGGGCGTAATAGTACGCCCTCCGGTCTTAAAGGGTTAATGACAGTGAATTGAGCAGTGAAATTGCAGGGGAATGATCTATATAATAAAACTGCTTTTTTTAGCTAAAGTAATTTAGGTGACTATAGTGTTTTAAGTATTTCATAAATATAGAATCTTTATAAAAATACTCACATTGAAATTTCCATGAAATTCCAATGCAGTCAAAAGATATCAAAGTAGGGACTGCTTTGTGTCATGGTCAAGTCTGATATTGACCAAAGTTGACAGAAGGCAGAGCTTACATTGTCATGGTTTGACATTTCCCAAAGCTGTTGCTAATAAGACTTGGTCTATGGAGAAAGTACATCACTGACGCAGCTCTTGCACACGTAAATCACAGATATTGGCTATCGAGCAAGGGGAAAACAAGCTTCTTATTGCATGCATGCTGCCAGCAAGGGAGACACTGATTACATCTGTGGCCAGCGCGCTGACGAGAGGTGTAATTTTTGTACAGAATATATATTGGGCAGCTTCGCACAGAGAAATCTTGTGTGCTGGGGCTGCAACTGGCACAAAAGTGGTTATATATCTGGAAACACTGCACTTGCAGACTCTTACCACCATGACCACTTTAAATCACTTAAGCAGTCGTGGTGGCTGGGATAACTGTTTGTCACATTCTTCTCTTTTTCCGCTCTCGACCTTGACACCAACTATGATAACTTAAAGGGGCTATGGAGAGAGAACTTTTGAGTGGTGTAGGAAGAGATGACTGTGGAGGCTAGGTATCAAAAACCCGAGAGGGGACTAGAGAGACTCCTAATAAATTTATAAAAATGTATGTATATTTATTCCCAAAGCTCAACCATAAATAGGGACTGTCCTTCCTTAATAGGGACACTCGAGACGTAAACACAAGATAAGCACCATTCTTTATTTATTGCAGCGGTTATGATGCTAGGAGGCTTTGTTTTTGTGAAACTTTTTTAACAGAATTATTCCTTGTTATTCCTTACTATTATTCCTTGTGAGCACTGTGGTTTGGGAGGATTTGGCTGTGCGAATCTGTGAGCAAATGCACCACCAACCCAAGAACAAGCTTGAACAGTGCTGGACTAACAAACTCCCTGTGCAGTTTTTGCCTCCGTCATCGGTCCTGCATTGCTTTACTCATCAACTTCAATACTGTGATGCTAGAATGTACACATGCATAGATGCTAATCTAAGGCATAAAACCAGTGAGGGCAGAGTTATACTTTCCCATCAAAAATGGGGCTGAGTGTCTTGTGTCAGAGAATCTCAGAAGAGGAGCATGTGCACAATGCTGCTGGTAAATGTACATTAGTTTGAAAGGCATCAGTCTAGTAATGTAATATGTATAGTGGTTTTAGTGTTTGGAGTGCCCTTAACAATACTAATAACAGGACAAAGTAATACAACGTCTAAATTAACAAATGAACTCCCAATATTGCAACATCACAGTGTTTACAAACTTTATTAAAGCTAAACAATGCACAGTGCTTGCAGAATATGTGCATGTCAGGAGTACAAGGCTGAACCTGTTTAACCCCTTAAGGACACATGACATGTCTGACACGTCATGATTCCCTTTTATTCCAGAAGTTTGGTCCTTAAGGGGTTAAGACTTAGCCCTTACTCATAAGCCAATGAAAGCTAAACACGGAACATTTATACTTTTAGTCCATACCAAAATTTCACAGCAATTAAAAATAAATTAAAAAATTGAACTTTTACTTCTCAGAATTTTAAATATAACTTAAGTTATCCATTACATTTAACAGATATGTATTTGTGAGGTGTGAAAAACAAATAAATATAAAACTCGATACCTCTTTTTTCTGCAACTGGTGCCCCCATCCCTATCAATCGTTGTTATAAGCTCTGTCCTTTGCACCTGGCAGTCAGCTTAGAGAACAATGGATTGTGATGTAATTTGCTAATATTGTAATGTAAATATTAACAGAAGATGGAGTATCTCATGGAGCATCAAAGGTTAATACAAGTATAGGTGGTTTTCAATGTTTTATTCAGTGGTGTAAATTTCACAGAAGTGACAGATTCCCTTTAAAACCAGTTGTATCCATATAGTCACATCTCAAGACGCTAACTTAAACCTAAATGTACCTGGGTAAATGGGAATCTAATGGTGCCCCCTATTGTTAATAGTGAAACCATGGGTTGACTTATTATCTGGGATTCGCTAGGCGCCGCTCCCCACCTCCACCAGGTGGGGATGGGGGTGGGAGCACAAGGGTAAGATGCCAGACAGGTACCTATTTTAACATTACTCAATGTGGGTACGTGAATATTAATTTTATATTGAAAGAATTAGGGACTACACTGGGAAAATGGAATATGGGGAGAGATAGAGAGGGCAAATAGGAAGATGTTAGCTCGTAGGGACTAGTTAGCTAGTTGGGCACAAATGCTTATCTTGTGGGTCGACCTAATCAAATTCCTTTATATTACTCCCAAACTAATCAGTCTGACTAGGATTTACCTATGGCTTTTACTCATTGAATAATATAAAGAGGTAAATTGTTTCATACTTACCAATATTTTCCTTTCCTGGTGATTAGCAATGGCAGCACTACCCAAACTAAAATCATGAGTAGGGAACAAAAAAACACAATGCTAAAAAAAACCTGCTGAATATTTCATTTGCAAAAATACAAATCAAATGGTGAACTAAATTCAGGGATCTACTTTTGGCTAAACAGTGTCCTTAGGGAGTTGTGGGAGTAGCTACCTCTGCAGCAGTGCTGCCGTGGCCATGGCTGGGAATATATAGATTATATACACACACTGTGCTGCAATTTAAACGCCCAGTGCCATTTGCAAGATTGTGTTCTAGCTCCACTTCTGGCCTCCACTATATCCAACTTCTTCCATTGGCTCTCCTGAGCTAAGCCCTGCAGTCCAGCGCTAGATCACTGGCTGAGAGTGCCAGCTGAACTCACTGAGCCAATGGCATTCTCATTACACTGCCAGGCTTAGATCAGACATAGAGCTTCTCTCTTCTACTCTGTCAGAAGTAGTGGAGGCGGAGTGCGGTTCCAAGCGGACCTCAGGTTAGAAGTCAAACCACTCTAAAACACTTTGACTAATTACAGTGTGGGGCATTAAAGGACCACTCTAGTGCCAGGAAAACATACTCGTTTTCCTGGCACTAGAGTGCCTTGAGGGTGCCCCCACCCTCAGGTTCCCCCTCCTGCCCAGCTCTGGAAAAGGGAAAAGGGAAGTTACCTTTTTTCAGCGCTGGGCGGGAGCTCTCCTCCTCCTCTCCGCCTCCTCTCCGCCCCGTCGGCTGAATGCGCACGCGCGGCAAGAGCTGCGCGCGCATTCAGGCGGTCGCATAGGAAAGCATTTACAATGCTTTCCTATGGACGCTTGCGTGCTCTCACTGTGAAAATCACGCAAGCGCCTCTAGCGGCTGTCAATGAGACAGCCACTAGAGGATTAGGGGGAAGGCTTAACCAATTTATAAACATAGCAGTTTCTCTGAAACTGCTATGTTTATAAAAAAAATGGGTTAACCCTAGCTGGACCTGGCACCCAGACCACTTCATGCCTTTAATGCACTCTTGGCACCATAACCACACCAGAGTGCTGTAGTGATAATGGTGCTTGAAGTGTTTTGTAAGACTATTTCCCGGGTTATCTACTTGCTTCATGCTAAAAAATATATTTCTTGGAATGTCCTTTGAGAACTGTTTAGAATGAGAGAAAAGGTTATAACAAGGAGCAAATAATCATATGACTAGTTAAACCTTTACGCAACTCTAGAAATCTGCAATTGGGAAACATTCCGTGGGGTTTAAAATAAATATTGCAATGAGATGAAAGGTGAATTGCAGAATGTAGGCTGTAAGATCCAAGCTGTTAATACAGCTTAGTTGTAGGTTTTCACCTAAATATTGCAATTCAGTTTTCAATTCACTATAGTTTGCTATTTAGTGAATAATTTTATTTACTCATTTTCAGTTTGAAATTCAGGTTAAATACTCAGGTTAAGGGCAGTTGTGTTTAGATTTGTTTGTGTTTTTGTTTTGTTTATCTGCATCTATGTGGATTTTTAACAAAATAGTTCTATACAAATGTGAGGAATGTAATTGTTGCCAGTAGATGCCCCTGTGGCTTCGAGTCTTATCGTGTATCAATTAACAATACCAAGAAAACAAAGCATAATGTACATTTGAGTGTATCTAGATCAAAATATATTTTATTACATGTCATTGCTTTGTATTGGTAAATATTTGCTATTTACAGAGTCCTGACTGGTATACATCTCTGCATACTTTACAAGAAAGTAAAACTCTTGGGTAGAGGGTCATATTTACAATATGTCATAAAAATGCTTTGGGTTATTCTTATTTTGTACATGTTTTATTTTTGTAGATAAATCCTTTGAAGAAAAGTTTTTTTTTTAATAATATGGAATCATTACTGATTCAAATGAATTAAATCAAGTTCATTGCATACACTACGCTACTGTGAAATATGAAGAAACATTATGCTCACTGCCTAGTTTTCCAGATGCAATAGATCGAGTTGTTAAAACAGGGGTGCACTCAAGGTAGACCCACAGCTGTTATAGAACAACAATTTACATGGTACAGCTTTTTTTGTCATTTAATTTTTTTTTTTTTTAAAGATCAGTCGGTTAGCATTAATTAGTTTGTAATCTAGACCAGTGGTGGAACTGCCACGGAGGAGTGGGTGTAGAGGAGGAAAGCAGTCAACCCAGCAGGGCCTTTGTTGCCTGCATCTCCTTTTCCCTCCCGTTCGTCTCTCAATTTAAACTGGCGTAACTAATGTAGAGAGGGCCTAGTGCGCATCTCTCAATTTAAACTGGGAGGAAGTGACAAGCCGATGTGAAAGGGGCCCGATCACGCTCCTAAAGGGCCTCGCCACCTGAGTGGGCGGGCAGTCTGCAACAGGGCCTGCCCACTCAGTGGGCCCATCGGGTGTCCCATGCATATAGGGCCACCAGATGGATATCGCTAGGCAAAGGCTGTCGGGCGCCCAGGCCCTTTAAGAGCGCGATGGGGCCCCTTTCACATCGGCCGGCTGGGAGGAAGTGACAGCCTGTCACTCCCCCCCAGTTTAAATTGAGAGACGTGCACCAGGGTCTTCTCTACATTAGTTCCGCCACTGATCTAGACCAATATTCAATCTAGCATATAACAATAAAAGCTGCCAATAAGAATTACATTTTGCAATTCCAGAACCACAACAGCTTAAATGAGCATATTTTTTTCAATAGTGACATCACTCCTTGAGTTGCTGTGGCCTGGAGGGGCAACAGAGGAGAGTCATTCTTACCTGATGCTGTCCCCAACGGGCACAACAATTTTCGAGCTTCAGCTCCTGGCACTTACACTAGAATGCAACAAGAATGTCTGCAAGAGCCTCTATAGATACTATCTTGCGATGAGCGAGATAATGCCTCATTTCCAGAGCCGTCGCTAGCAATGGCTGTATGAAATTAAAAACATTTGCTCTTGGTAGCTCTACCTTTTTGTCAAGTTTTGTGAAGGTAAACATTTCCGTAAGACAAAGTGGTCGCTATATCTTTTGACTACTATGGAATTTCACTGAAATTCCAAATCAGTCTCAATGAGCATTTCAAGATTTTTAAGGTTTTAACTTAATGGGGGTGACAGACACACTTTAATGTAGTGGTTCTGTGGCGAAGAGACAGGCTCAGCAGTATTTTCTTAGAAAAGGCAGTGTTTACATTGCTGCCTAATTCCTCTTTGAGTGGCTTTCAATCAGACATCTACTAGAGGTGCTTCCTGGTGCTGTCTTACGACACTGCATTGACATGAGGAATGTTCCGATAGACATATGTTGAGGGCAGTGCAGAAATTGCAGCGCATGCACACTAGCCCTCCAATGCTTTCTTACGTGGAATCATTGGATTGGCTGAGACCATCTGTAATGATGATCTCAGCGAAAAAAGGAGCTGTGGCTATGGTGAGACCAGCATGCCGGGATATATAGGGTTATTTAATCTCTTAATTTAATGGATAAGGCTCAGTAATCCAAATAGTTAGTAAAACACTCCAACGTTAAGGAATTCATGTTTGTATTCCTAGTGTCGAAGTGTTCCTTTAAATAACTATTTACCTACACCCTTTAAGAATACTGTTTTCAACTTTCTATTTCTGAGCAGCCTTTTTATTTATTCTTTTGTATATTTTCAGGGATGACTCACGAGGGGCTGTTCAGGGTGAATGGAAATTTTAAAGTGGTCGAACAGCTGCGTCATAAGTATGAAAGTGGAGAACAGGTGATCCTGGCAGATGACGGAGATGTCCATTCAGCTGCCAGCCTACTCAAGATGTTCTTACGCGAGATGCCAGATGGTATAATCAGTGCTAAAATCATTCCCAAGTTTATACAGGTTTACCATGGTAAGCACGGATTGGATCATTGAAAGCTAGACATGCAAATGTTTGACGTGTAATCAATGCATTATAAATCTAGAAATTACTTTTCATACATCTGTTATTTTCCACTTTTAGAAAATTAATTTTATTAAATTAAATGAAGTTTTGTGATGCACAGCTTAATTAAATAAATTAAAAAAAAATGTATACTACTTCGGAGGTGTGAAGTGATTAGAAACAGGATAGTAGTATGTATTAATTAGTGGTGTTGATAAGTGGTTGTGGTGTGCCGAAACCGACATACGGGTGGGCCTGTAAATAAAAGGGCAAAAAGATATAAAAGGAAAACACACTTTATTGCAGCAATTACAAAGCTAAACTTTAAAAGCTTCCTAAGTTCTTTCTCTGGTTGGGGGATGTATGTATAGCAGTATCTTGATGATATGCACAGAGGTGTCAATACTAGAGGCTGCAGATGCTGCACCTATCCTGAATGAATGGCCAGGGAAAAGATGGTGGATTGTATACAGTCTAGTCTCAAGAGTAGAGTCTCTATGTAAAAAATGAATTTGGAGAAAGTAAGCGGGTAGGCTTGAATTAGGTGTTAACTGTAGTCAGGTATGAATCTATTATTTACTGGGCACCAATTATTGTCTGTGGAAAATAGTGGGATCGTGGATGGATGGTTGATTGGTTAGTTTGTTTGAAGATTGAGAACATAGTGGTCATTATGCTTAATAATATCAGAGGTCTTGAGACTTAAGTTAGCCTCTGTCTGACGTACTACTGTGTATACTCTGCCTCAAGAAGCTGTAGAAAGCTATGTATGTAGCTTTTTAATCATGTTGTTGTTGTGACTCAAGAACAGATTAATATCCAACGGTTGGAGAGGACTCTGAATATAAGGCTGTCTATTGGTAGTCTATTTTAGGTATGGGGGTCTATCGGTTTTATTGATGAATTTGAGTATTCTTTGATGGCTAAGATGTGAGATATGGGTGTGTGATCATTATAGGTGGTGAGCATCTGATGCTAAATCCCTGTAAGGTAAAGCTTGATGGTATATGGGCTAGTTTAAGATGAAGATGGCAAAAGGAGGTGAAGATCACTTTGGTCACAATGGATCAGTTCTCTTGTATGTGGAGCTGCATGGGAAACCTGCAGGATACGGCCAATCGTAAGCAGTCATGGTGTTTAAAGATAAAGCGGCTCGGGACAATGACCGAGCGTGAGTCATGAAGTTGATCAGACCATTTTAAGCTCTAGGAATACTGGTGTTCTGGATTTTGCGCCTGTTGGCAGAGGGATTTAACCTGAAAAATTCCTGTATATAAGAACGGGACAGAGTGTCAGCTGCGTTGTTGCTAATACTTGGGATGTGTTCACACACTAAATTAAACTGAAATGTGGCGGGAAGCCGGGACCTTTTTTAGACCAAATGCATGATGGTGAAAGTGGAGATGATCTTGCACGCTGCCAAGTTGTCACAAAAGCATTTTCTGCCTTTCTGGCCCAAAGGTAACCACCACTGTGGGCAGCGGTCACAATGGGATAGATTCATAACAGGGCAGAGGTTCTCTGAAGGCTAATGATCCCTGAACCAATGGTCACCAAAAATAGCAAAGAACCCGGTATGGGCGGTAGCAACTGTCCATATTACAGGTGACTGTTCTGACAACTGGGAGGATGAACATGGAGATACCGTTACAGTATAGAAGGAATCGCTACCACAAGATCAGTAGATCTGGCCGGGGGAGGAGTTGAGGATGACGGTGCCATTATCGGGCAAGCCAGGTAGGAAGGAGTGTAGCTTAGACATGAATGATCTTCCCTCTGTAATGATTTGCATAGCAAATGAGGGATCCCAGTAATGACTGAAGATCCCTATGTGTACGCAAACCAATCCTTCATGTCTTGTGTGATGAAAAAGTCCCCTCCCTCCCTAGTATCTTTGTTCTTGTACTATGATCCTTCAGACAACCGCACACACAGCAGGGGACCCTTTGTGTCAGAGGGTGACATACAAATCATGTAAAAATGGAGATCAGATGATGAAAGTTCCTGTCACGTCTAAACATTTGTTATGAAGGAACACAACTGCAGATTTCTTATAGTTTGAACATTTATTATAAAAAGTAAAAGGTATTGACTTTAATTCCAATTTACAGGTACTGTAGCCTCAAGTAGCAAACGATAACTGAAGTCCACAATTATATGCACTGTAGCTTTAAGTAGTAAACGATAACTGAAGTCCACAATTATATGCACTGTAGCTTTAAGTAGTAAACGACAACTGAAGTCCACAATTAGATGCACTGTAGCTTTAAGTAGTAAACGGTGACTGAATCAGAAAGTGTCCTTTAGTAGTATTAGTTAATTAGGTGATAAGAAGTTACAATAGCTGTTCTATAGACTTTAACTGAAGTAAGACAGATGCAGCTAACTGAGACAAAGTATGAGTTGAAGTTAGCTGTAACGGGTTGGCTTTAACGAAGGACTTTGGAGACAGGAAATAACAGCTTTGAGATGCAACGCTTATCACAGAGGTTTTACTTAGCTTCCGGCACATAGAACACTGGTTCCCGGGATTTCCTCAGAGGCGGTTTATCCTGAATGGTGAGAGTTCAGCTTTAGTCGTGGATGAGGAAAGGTGAAGGGAACTTGAAGGCTTCCAGTCCGGTCCGGTAACAGAGGCTTTCACAACGATGTTGCAGCCGGTTCGTGAGTACGGAACGTAGTTCATTAATCCAGCGTCGATCAGCTGGTGCGGTCAGATTAAATAGGGAGACCGTGTCATAAAGAGGTGTGGCTAAGCTCCGTGGAACCAGGAAGTAAGAGGATATTATAATTAAGGCATGACAGTTCCCATGAAATGATGTATGTATGTACGTACGTGTGTGTTAAACTAGTTAAATTAGTAGTAGCATTTATAAAGCGCCAAGAAGTTCCATAGCGCTGTGCTAACAGGCAGACAAGTTGGACGCACAGAAACAGAAGTATTGAGGGCCCTGCTCAATGAGCTTACATGCTAGAAGGAGTGGGATATAGTAACACAAAAGGTACAGGTAGGGTAGAAAAGGAGGTTGCTAGGATAGTATTGAACAAACTATAAGGCAAGTAACCTATAAAGGAAATGTGACTTCTAGATAAAATGTGCCTCATAAGGGTCTTTTAACTAAAAGAAAATGTCCTCACCTTTCTCTTCAATTCAGCGCATTTTTGCTACCTGAGACTATTCACTGGGACAGCAAAAGCTGGGAGACCAGACTGTAACCACGTTGAGCCAAATAAGTAAAGTTTTTTTTCCAATGGTTCTGATAGCAGCAGTGAGATACTACTGAAAATAACTTCGCAGAATTGCAGCCAAATGCAGCATAAACTGACATAAAACATATTGCCACTGCAAGCCCTTGTCCTTGACACACTCACCTTTACTGAATTTTCTCTTGCCATTGCCTAGTGGGTAAGTGGAAATTTTGAGTTCTGATGGGATGGGGTTGTAGGATTGGGGGTTAGCATTAGGATTGGTGCAGCTTCCCATGTTTAAATGTTAGAATAACAGAATATGCCTTTAATGAATAGCTAAATGAATCTTTTATAGCAAACTTAAAGGTTTAAACAATCTAATCTGGTCAAACACGTGCCATTTGGATAGACCTCATACATGCATGTTGTGTATGCTTTCTTAAACAAAGACAAATATTTCCTGCAAGATACTTTTGACCTGACTATAGAAATTTGGTTGCCAGTTGACTAAACTGTAAACAAACAGCAAATCATAACCTGTGATCATTAAATTTCTGTGTTGCAAGGTACTGCCCTATACACAGAGATACTGTTCAATCTTGAAAGTTCTTGTTATATTTTGGATAGATGGCAGCATTATCTGTTGGGGATACTGTTTTCTGCTGTTAAGAAAATGTTATTGAATGATACATACTACAAAAAAACAAATGGGTCGTATGCATAGAACGCCCCTTTGATTACCATGCTTTTGTATTATAGGCACATTATAAACTAGGCCTTGAGTTAATTATCTTCATATATATGGCTTGTGTATGAATGATACTCTGTAGGCATTTGCTCTGAAATTATAGACGTCATCTTATATTTTTAAAATTTCCATCTATCCTTTTCCTGTTCATTATTAATGTATATCAGTGTATCTTGTCATGTTAATAATAACTTGATGCCAGGTGCAATAAACCATGTATATGTATCTATTAATACGTTTTTTTTTTTTTTTTTTTTAATTCTTTATTTTTGTTGTGCATGGTTTGACAAAATGATATACGCTGCCACAACAGCAAGCATAATCAAAGTAATATCACAGATTCATACATATGTGGCATTGAGGTGAAAGCACATTTTTTAAACATTTTTAAACGTGGTAAGACTATCTAGCGATATATGACATGCAAGTATCAGCGTTAGTAGGTATACGAATAGAAAAATTATAATGTTTATAAACGTCAGAACAAAAAATATAATAACATGCTACTAGGCCGGTTATGTTAGTTATGCTAACCCAGTTGTGCACACTTTTAAGCTACTTATAGAGAGGTTGATCATGGTGAAAACATGCAGTTTGCATATGTCTGATATCTCTAAGAAAATGTGTCGTCTGGGTAAGTTAAGTGATCAGCGTTTACCTATGCGTAGTTAACTGCGCTAGTGCACAGCTTAGGCAGACATTATGAACAGTTTTAATTAACAGCATGTAGGAATAACTTCAATAGGCTACATTAGTTGACTTTTAAATATGATTAATTCCCTATTTTTCGCGACTCACATGGGATAACAACATTTGTTCAGGAAGCGTACATTTTGAAAAGGTATCATTTAATCAGAGCTTTGAGGCGTGAGAGTATACATCATAAGCGGGTTGCGTCTGTATTAGTGTTGCCTGCTAGAGTGTCAGTGAGTAGAGGTATTTTCATTATATGTGAACATTTAAGGTCGCATTAGGTGGACGACATATTTTAACATGAAAGTATATGGTATGCGATTACTATTTAAACTAGTTTGCGTATTAAAAACATATTATAACATCAACATCAGTTGTCTGTCTCAGGGTGGTCAGGCTTGAAAACTTTGCAGGACATCGTGCATATTAACAGCTGTCTCATGGGACCTAACTGGTATGGTTGTCCCTGTTACGCTGACTGTCGGTGTTGTCCCTATGACGCAGCCGCCCGCGCGGAATAAGGTCCAGAAAAGAAAAACATTAGAAGCTTAACACAACATAAACAACCAAACTAGTAACATTACTTGAGTCTCTTGCTACCTCCTCATCATATCTGGGTGGTCGCCAACATTGTAAGCTCAGTGCGGGTCGGAGAGGGCCCTGTATTACATGGTATATTTGTTCCCGTTAGGGTATCCCGCCCCCCGCCATTGGTTAAACAGAGTAAAACCTGACACGTCCCTACTTTCATGTAGCGGTTTCAGCCAAGGATAGGCCGTATTAGTCCCGGTGTCCCTATGTCGTGATCGCAGCATACGTCTCCGGCGTGGAACTCAGGGGGACGAATGGGACGCTCTTGTCCGGGTCCCATACATGAGTGCGGTTGGGAGAGCTGCTAGTGTCCGTAGTAGCTGGTTCCGCCGAGGTCAGCAGCTCTTGAGTTAAGTCCAGGAGCTGGAGGAATGCCGGGGAGTCTTGGGCGTCCTGTATGGTGTGAAAGTCCTTTCCCCGTGTGACTGATAGTGTCCTATGGGGTCGCCAACGGTATTCTACCTTGTGGGCACGAAGGATCGTAGTAAGTGGCTTCAGCGTTCTTCGCCAGGCTAGCGTGCTGTTAGATAGATCCGAGTAGAGCGATATGTCCATGTTTTCAAATCGGAAGTGGGATTTGGTTCGAAAAGCTGACAAAATCGCCGTTCTGTGCCCACTGCTGCGGAGGCTCATGATAAAATCCCGTGTGGCGTTGGTCGGTGCGTTCGGTGGTTTAGGGATTCGATAGATCCCTTCTGGTGTGATCTTTGCACGATTTCCCTGTGGTAGGATAGCGAGGAGCAGCCGATCAATTAAAAGAGGTAGGTCGGCCTCGGCAATGTCCTCACGTACTCCCCTTACTTTTATGTTGGACGCCCGTCTAGCGTCTTCAAGCGCCGCGAGGCGCTGGTCGAGTTGCCGGTTCTGTTTATCCAGGCCTTGTATTGTGTGTCGTAATGTTGTTATGTCTTGAGTGTGGGTCAGGGACGAGCCCTCCAATTTGGAGATGCGGCCTGTCAGGCCCTGCAGGTCTGCTCGGAGCGTCTTGATCTCTTCATGGAAACTGTTTTTTAAGTCCGCCATGAGCGCTTTCATGACCGTAACAGTGATCGGTCCTTCATCCGCCTCTTTGCCACTTTGTCGTGCCTTCCGCGGTGGGTCTGGGGTCAGCAGGTATCCCCCTTCGTCGTCAGAAATGTCTTCGGAAAAATCCGAACACCCGCCATGCTGGGCCGCCATGATAGTCTCGGAGGCGCCTCGTGCTTGCATCCACATCTCTCCGATTGTGAGACCTGATGGGGGTTTGTGTGGTACCGATTTCTTCCCCTTTCTCCCCATTTTGTCTTGGGGTGTTTGCTGGCAGGTAAGGATAAAAGTGGGGTAAATTTTTCTGCTTTTCGCCGTTTAAAGATCGGAGCTCTCTTTGCATGCGACTAGTCTCTTCAGCGTTCAGGCTCCGCCCCATTAATACATGTTTTATGCCCCAGATTCCTGCTTATTTTCAAATTTACGTACTTCTATGTACTTCTATAAATGCACTTATTTGCATTATTACATGCATATGTCATTGTCAAACTGGCTCTGAGCCTGCCCCATCATAAACTGCCTTTTGAAATATTATAATTATAAATAATAATATGTATCATTCATAAATACTCTGAGGGCATTCCAATTATCAAACCAACCTGTTCACCAACTATGGAGTTCCCTGTTTCTATTTGGAAAGATATTGTGTAATTTTTTTTGACAATCTTTAAATTTTTACATCAGAGATACAAGGAGATTGAAAAATTACAATGGTTATACAGTGTAGTACAGGATTCCAACAACATACTTGACACAAATAGGTGGCTGCCAACTATTAGTAGACAATATGCCACTAGTATATCATTTTGGACATGTTTGTCAGGCAACAAATACCAGCAGTCAAAAAGATATTATATAATGTTAAGGCATTACATGGTATAAGTAAATTCGACAAAGGCATCAGATGAGTGAGGAAGGCCACTCGGCAGTGGTAAGTGTGAGTACTGCTAGGTTACAGCATTATGATGTGTAAGTTGAGAGTGATCAAGCAGTATAGAAAGCAATTCTGACATCCAACAAGGTTGTCTTTTTCCTTCAAAACCCCTCTTTTGCTTATCCCACTATATGTCGGCCTGTTGTCGAGCACCCTTTCCCTCGTTCCTCTTCACTCAAACATACCTGGAGGTCATTAAAGCGAGAGTAGTGGTTTCAGTAAGTCTGAGACTTTTAGGGATCAGGTGGAGTAGAAAGCGAGAGAGGGAAATAATAAAAGAAGGAATGGGGAGGGAAGGAAAAAATAAAAAAAGGGGGTGGAGTGTGGTGAGGGCTTAAAGGAACACTATAGTCACCTAAATTACTTTAGCTAAATAAAGCAGTCTTAGTGTATAGATAATGCCCCTGCAATTTCACTTCTCAATTCACTGTCATTTAGGAGTTAAATCACTTTGTTTCTGTTTATGCAGCCCTAGCCACACCTCCCCTGGCTATGATTGACAGAGCCTGCATGGAAAAAAAACTGGTTTCACTTTCAAACAGATGTAATTTACCTTAAATAATTGGATCTCAATCTTTAAATTGAACTTTAATCACATACAGGAGGCTCTTGCAGGGTCTAGCAAGCTATTAACATAGCAGGGGATAAGAAAATCTTAATTAAACAGAACTTGCAATAAAGAAAGCCTAAATAGGGCTCTCTTTACAGGAAGTGTTTATGGAAGGCTGTGCAAGTCACATGCAGGGAGGTGTGACTAGGGTTCATAAACAAAGGGATTTAACTCCTAAATGGCAGAGGATTGAGAAATGAGGCTGCAGGGGCATGTTCTATACACCAAAACTGCTTCATTAAGCTAAAGTTGTTCACGTGACTATAGTGTCCCTTTAAGCGAGTAGTGGTCGCACCCATTCCCGGTGGCCTAGCCCACACTCCAGGCACGCAAACAAGGTGTCTTCTTTGGTCTTTTCGGTGTCCATCTATGGTTCTATTCCGTCTGCCCTGCGGTCCATCTGGCAACATAGTCTCGCCTTGGGGCCCTTAGTTGAGCGAATAGTGAGGCCATGAGGTACTCCATATCATAAATCTCCTTCACCTTGTACATCCATTGTGTGATAGAAGCAGGGCCGGACTGGGAACTAAAACCAGCCCTGGAAAAAGCGCAATAATGCGTCGCGCCAGCAGTGTGCTGATACAGAGTTAGAAAAGATAACTTAAAATTAAAAACTATTACTCCAACGTGAAAAAAAGCACTCATAGGCTTCAAAATAAACAAAAGTGCAGAGTAATCAATGTTTCAGTCCAACTTCCTTGACATATTATGTAGTGCAGAACTGTATAAAATTATGTTATCTTGTTTATTTTAAAGTCCTGTGGGTGCACTCTTCACGTTAAATATGTTATTGTGCTGGAGTATGCACCTAGCAACAAGACTGGGCCAATATCTGCTCATTACATATGGTACATATTAATGACGTTTCTCTGTGTGTTATGCATATATAAATGTACATTAATATATGTGTAAAATATTTATAGGCATAATTATATATATAACTAATACACATATTAATAAACATGATATATATATATATAGCCCCTATGTGTGTCTCTTTCTACCTCCAGCCCCTCTGTGTGTCTCTTTCTCTCCCCCTCCAGTCCCTCTGTATGTTTCTTTCTCCCCCTCACTGCTCCTCTGTGTCCATGTCTCCCCTCTCCTTCCCAGTCCCTCTCTTCCCCCTCTGTCTCTTTTTCCCCTCCCCGTGTCTCTCTCTTCCCTCTGTTTCTTTCTCCCCCTCC
Organism: Pelobates fuscus; assembly: GCF_036172605.1. Classification (NCBI taxonomy): domain Eukaryota; kingdom Metazoa; phylum Chordata; class Amphibia; order Anura; family Pelobatidae; genus Pelobates; species Pelobates fuscus. Next base: position 200,004,010 of record NC_086322.1, read on the forward strand.
CCTGTGTGTCTCTCTCCCCCTCTGCCTCTTTCTCCCCCTCCCCTGTGTGTCTCTCTCCTTTCTCCCCCTCCCCCTTTATGTCTCTCCCTCTGTGTCTCTCTCTTCCTCTCTGTCTCTTTCTCCCCCCTGTGTCTCACTCTTCCCCCTCTGTCTCTTTCTCCCTCCTTTCTCTGTGTGTCTCTCTCTCCCCCTCTGTCTCTTTCCCTCCCCCTGTGTCTCTCTCTCTCCCCCTCTGTCTCTTTCCCTCCCCTCCCCCTGTGTCTCTCTCTTGCCTTTCTGTCTCTTTCTTCCCTCTCCCATTTACCAAAAGAAGTCAGGGTGCCGGCCGCATCCCATGCTGGTGCTGCCGGGCCGGCTGGCTGCCTAGCCGGTCCGGCTGCACACTCACTAATGCTGACAGCAGTGAGCTGTCGGCATAGGAGGACTGAAGGAGGGAGCATGTCTCTCTATCATGCTCCCTCGCGGTTCCCACAATTCCCAGCACAATGGCCGTGGGACGAGGCCGGCCCACTCAGAGTGTGCCCTGGATAGAAGGGATGTCTTTCGATTTCTATCTGGGAGGTATTAAGCTTTTATCGGCATTAGTGTCATGTGAAGGATTTCTGATATGCCGAAATCTGCATTTTCGTTTGATGAAGCAGCACTGGTAGGCAGGGCCAGATTAAGAGCCCAGTGGGCCTGGTGCTGACAATTATGATGGGCCTAATTACAGAATCATATTGACCAAAAACAGTAAAACACTCCCAAGCGTTATGTATCTGATGGAGATGGTGCTGGAGAGAAAGAAAACAGCAGCTATAAGAAAACACATACCCTATGCTAATCTCTCACTAATTTATGTTTTCATCTTTCAAGCAAATCCATAACCCCTAACAGCAGTGTCCAGTCAAGCAGGAAGTCAATGGGCACGGTAAAAGGGTGTGCCACTGACACAAATCATGTAACCTGCCAAAAGGGGCGAACATGCCCAAAAAGAGGACATGTCTGCCCAAAGAATTAGAAGGCCAGCCTGGCATGAATGCATGTCAGGCTGCCTGCCAATCATTCAGCTGGCCAATTAAGGGCATACTATGCAGACAGCACCCTGAAATGCATCTAATGATGCGCTCGCTCAACGCTTTCTAAAGACTGTCCCCTAGCACTCGCTGGTCCACTTGTCTCCTTACCTTCTTACTAGCAGGCAGAAGCTCCTGGTATATAGTCTGGGACAGAGAAAAGCTGTATGTAGTGAGTGTAGAAGAAAGGGAACATGCCACAGTGTTAGAGATACCAAAGTCAGCATTACCTTAAAGGATCACTATAGGGTCAGGATCAAAAACATGAACTCATGACCCTATAGTGTTAACACCACCATCTAGTCCCCCTGGGCCCCTCATGCCGCCATAAATATAGCAAAATCTTACTGTATGCTGTAAGACTCAGAAAAACAAGCAGTCTGCTGCCATCATTAGAAGTGGTGGCCTGATCCAATCACAGTGCTTCCCCATAGGATTGGCTGAGACTGACAAAGAGGCAAGTCAGGGGCAGAGCCAACATGATTCAAACGCAGCCCTGGCCAATCAGCATCTCCTCATATTGATGAATTCAATCAATGAACCTCTTTGAGGAATGTTCAGTGTCTGCATGCAGAGGGAGGAGATACGGAATGTTTGGATGCATTTTAGGCAGCCATGGCCCAGGAAGGATCTCTAACAGCTATCTGAGGAGTGGTCAGTTATCACTAGGCTGTAATGTAAACACTGCATTTTCTCTGAAAAGACAGTGTTTACAGCAAAAAGCCTGAAGGCAACGATTCTACTCACCAGAACAAATTAAATAAGCTGTAGTTGTTCTGGTGACTCTAGTGTCCCTTTAACCATATTCATTGTCAGCCAATTCACACAAGTTGTGTTCCCACACATCCCTCTTAAGTTTCCATACTTAAGTAAGAGTATGTGAAAAGTAGTTAGGGTTGCCACCTTTCTTGGAAAAACATACCGGCCTTGCTAATTTGCATAATTAAATATGTATGGATGACATCACATGATGATAATCACAAGGAGTGACATAAGAGAAAATGCTGTAAAATCACCAAAAAACGACTTAGTTTGATTCTGCTGTATAGATGTGTCCCCATGTGTCTGTGTCATAATGTCTCCCAATGTTCCTTAGTGACTCAGTGTCTGCCATAATGTCTCCCAGTGTCCCTTAGTGCCTCAGTGTATGTCTCCTTGCAGTCTTTCCCCCCATTCCTTACTTCGCTGAGCTGTAGGCTGTCTCTGCAGGGTGGGAGCTGCTGTCTGGACTCTCTGTAGCTGCACCCCTGCAGATCAGTGAGTATAGATAGGCAGGGAGGGATATGCTGGAACTTCCTATCCCTGCCTGTCTCCACATACAGCGACCCCTACTGGCCAGTGCTGGTATTGCAGAGTATTCTCTTGTTTATACTGAGAAAAATACCACCATTTGTATTGCCAGTATCACTGCAATATTGGCACCAGCCAGGCAGCCTCAAATACTGGCTGTGCCAATAAAATAAAAGCCAGGTGGAATCCCTAAGAGTAGTGTGTGGGGGAAAAAAAATGTAAAAAAAAAATGTAAAAATTTTTTTTTTTTTTTTTTTTTTTTAAATCAATGGGCCTATTCCATGGGCCTGGGCCTGGAGCTGCAGCTCCATCAGCCCCTATGTTAATCCGGCCCTGCTGGTAGGGACTGCAGTGGTATGTCAAGAATGTCAGTAAGCAGGTTATGGATCCAATATGGATTTAAACTTTATGTTTATAACTGCAGGGATTTGGAAACATTTTTAAGCAATACCTCCATACACAATCAGCCTAATCAAATGCGTCACCAGGAGAAACTGGGAATTACAGCACACAGAAACATCAAATACGGTAGTTTTTTCTTTTTTTGTTGGGTCTTTGCATATTTTGCAGACACCTTGAGAAGACATGCTTACTGATCAACTGCAGGGTGAGTAGGTAAAGGAAGATGTACTTACCTGATGCTCTCCCTTGCGGGTGCTGCTATATTTTTGGTATCGCTCCTGGGTTGTCACTGATGTATTCTTAATCATACCCGAGAATGTAAAACAGAAGTGTATGAGAGACCATAGAACCTTCCACAGAATGGCTAGCTATCAAATCAATTGCTACTGGGAAATGACAACACTTGACAGCAAAAGCTTCACCTGTTGATCAAGCTTTGCCAACCTCTGCTTTTCTTTTGAGATAAGCAGTTCCTACATTGTCTTACAATATCTATTGATTGCCCCTTATTTCAATACCTATAGCTGACTATTCCATAAAGATAATAGTTATGTGAAATACGGAAAAGTGGAAGAACCACTTTCATGTGCTTTTGCGTGCATTATTTATATATTGCATAGAAAATGGAGATCTAGGGATCTCTATAATTCTTATTTTTAGTGTACACTGAATCTTTTTAAGTGAGCGTGCTGTCTAATTTCTGTGTCTGAGATGTCTCTAACAGTTTTATGCACTTGATTGTACTTCAGACGAGTTGCTCTTTGTGCCTGCCTAATGAGACTATTATCCTCTTACAAAATACTGTTTAGTACATTTGTGAGCGTTAATTTGTTTAGCAACCTAAGATTCCTTTACAGTTTACGTGAGGTGTGATGTGTTTGCATTTGCTGCCAAGGGAAACAGAATATGCGATTGCTTCTCTTTTTGTATAAATTGCACAATGCTTTAAACCCTTAAGCTAATGTTTGCTGTGGGTTTAATGTGGAAGTTCCTTGGAGTAAAGTAATGTTTGTTTGTTTTTCCCGAGTGTAGTGTGGTACATGTTAGTATACCAACATATTCACTGTGCTGTACAGTGTGTGTAAAGTAAAGTATATTAAAATCAGGTTTGTCTTTCAGAAACAAGAACAATATACATAAGGTGAGGACAAAATTAATTGTAATGTACATACTATTTAGAATAAAAGTGTACAGCATTTAGATATCATAGTCTTTCAGGAGAATTTGATTTGAGAAATATGAGGGCAGAGTTTGAGATCCTTGCTAGCTTGAAGCAAGGATTAAAAGGATAATCCAGTCCTTTAAACCAAACAATAAATCTTGCTGGTTTCTCAAAACTCAGTACCTCATGATGTTGATGGCCTGCAACTCCAAATAAATGCAATAGATGGCCAGAAAATCATCTGAATTGTAATCTAGTAACATTTGAGAGGCCGGGGTTGAGATGCCTAGTTTAAGGGTTAACTGCCATTTTCTAGAGAAATCTGTACTTTAGTAAAACACCTAAATGCCTCCCAGATGCCAAGCTGACAGCCGGGAGGACTCTGCATTGTTGCCAACATTTAAAAAAATTCCAGGGACACTTGGCAGCACAGCTATCAATTACTACCTTGAAAATTTACCACACCCACTGCAGCAAAGCTCCGCCTACTATGCCCAACCCACACAATTAATCTCTGCCTACTTATCCTGGAGCACTGACTATCCTGGGATATTATACACACAGACCTGTGTTATACAGAGAGCAACACTATATAGGAAGCACTGACTGTCCCAGGATATTATACACACAGACCTGTATTCTACAGAGAGCAACACTATACAGCGAGTACTGACTGTCCCAGGATATTATACACACACAGACCTAAATTATACAGAGAGCAGCACTATACAGGGAGTACTGACTGTACTGGGATAATATACACACAGATCTGTATTACACAGAGACTAGCACTATACAGAGAGCACTGACTGTCCTGGGATATTATACACACAGATCTGTGTTGTACAGAGAGCAGCACTATACAGGGAGCATTGACTGTCCCGGAATACACACAGACTGTTGAATACACACACACTGCTGAACACACACAGAGAGACTGCTGAATACACACAGGCAGACTGCCGAGTACACACAGACAGACTGCCGAGTACATACACGTAGTACACTGAATACACACACACACAACACACTGAATACACACAAACACAACAACAAATAGAGACTGCTGAATACACACAAACTTTGAATACACACACAGAGAGTGCTGAATACATACTACTGAATACAACCAGACTGCAGTGAGGGGTGCAGTGCATGTGAAGGGTGCTGTGTGTGTGTGTGTGTGTGAGGGTTGCTGTGTGCGTGTGTGAGGGTTGCTGTTTGTGTGAGGGGTGCCTTGTGTCAGGGGTGTTGTGTATGTGTGTCAGGGTGCTGTGTGTGAGGGTGCTGTGTGCGAGTGTGAGGGATGCTGAGTGTGTGTGTGTGTGTGTGTGAGGGTGCTGTGTGTTTGAAGGGTACTCTGTGTCAGGGGTGCTGTGTATGAGGGTGCCGTGTGTGTGAGGGGTGTTTTGTGTCAGAGGTGCTGTGTGTGAGGGGTGCTTTGTGTGTGTGACAAGTGAAGGGTGCTGTGTGTGAGGGGTGCTGTGTATATATGTCAGGGCTGCTCTCTGTGTGTGTGTGAGGGGTGCTGTGCCCTGGTGGTCTGTTGGTGGTAAGTTGTCTATAGCCTGCAGCTCTTCTGACTGCAGGCGGTCTTTAATCCTCCCGCGAGCAGAATGCTGTGTCGGAGCGTTGCCATGGTAACGTGCGGCAACGCTCTGCACAGCATGCTCATGGGAGGAGTGATCTGCCTCCCAGGCCCTCCTGCCCTCCTATTCACTAGCAAAGGGCCTTTGGGCCGTTGAGGAGACCGTTTTCTGGACTCTTCCTCTTGCAGCAAGGTGGATCTTGTGTGCGGGCGGTGGGACTTGCAGACGTGGGGGCTGAGTCTATGTGCGCGAGGCAGAGCTGGAGCCTGTGTGCCGAGGAAGCTGCTGGGAATTTGGAAGGGAGACTGTCAGTACTCCCTCTAGGCCCAGCACACCCCAGCACCTCTTTATAACTCCCAGCATGTCCCAGCACCTATGTCCTGAATTCCCTCGCCGTGTAACAGGCTATTACAGTCCGAGGGAATATAATTAAAGCTTTCCCGGGAGAGTGAATTGCCCGGGACAGACTCCAGCTTGCTGGACGGGACAGTTGGCAACAATGGTCACTTCCCATCTCCCTCACTTTGAACTGTAGTTCAAAGCAGAATGAAATGGTGTCTTTCAATCCTGCCTTTTCCAACCACTGGTAGGATTTTGTCATGTGAGCCACATTCACTATATGCCAGTGGTACACCCCATGGAGAGGGTTGTCTTGCCAGGGAACCTCCTCTTTTTCTGCATCCTCTATCTGTTGAAGTCTCAGGCATTCCCTTAGCAGTTCATCTTTGGGAGCCATCTTCGTGATGTACTTGTGGATGTCCTGTGTTTCATCCATGACTGTGGCCTAGACTCTCATCAGGCCCCGACCTCCTTCCTTCCGGCAGGTGTACAGTCTCTGGGATGGATTTCAGGTGGAATCCTCCATTCATAGAGTAGTTTACTGGTCTTGACATCCATGGTGACCAATTCTTCTCTTGGCCAGGTTATTATTCCAGCTGGGTACCTGATGACCGGTAGGGCATATGTGTTGATGGCTTGGATCTTGTTCTTGTCATTGAGCTGGGACTTCAGTACCTGTCTGACTCTTTGGAGGTACTTGGATGTTGCTATACTCCTTGCTGCTTCCTCATGGCTGCTATGCCTTTTTTGGTACCCCCAGGTACTTGTAGCTGTTCTCTGCATCTTCTATTTGGCCTTCTGGAACTTCGCCTCCTTCTGTCCTGACCATCTTCCCTCTTTTTGCTATCATCCGCCCGCACTTCTCTAGTCCAAACGACATTCCGATGTCCTTGCTGTATATCCTAGTTAGGTGGATCAGTGGGTCAATATCCTGCTCATTCTTGGCATACAGCTTGATGTCATCCATGCAGAGTAGGTGGCTGATGGTAGCTCCACTCTTGAACCTGTATTCATATCCACTCTTCTTGATGATCTGGCTAAGGGGGTTGAGGCCTATGCAGAAAAGCATTGGAGATAGCGCATCACCTTGGGATATGCCGCATTTGATGTTCACTTGAGTTATTGTCCTGGAATTGGCTTCTAGAGTTGTTTTCCATTTGCCCATTGAGCTCTTGATGAAGGCTCTTATTGTCTTGCTGACCTCGTAGAGAGCCAAGCATTCCAGTAGCCATGTGTGTGGCATTGTGTCATTAGATTTCTTGTTGTCAATTCAGGCCATGCACAGATTGGTCCTTCTGCTCTTAGAATCCCTTGTGACTGCTTGGTCTACCAGTAGTTGGTGTTCTGATCCTCTGGTGTTGTTTCAAATCCCCTTCAGAGTATTGCTCATATATTGACTCCTATGCCCTTGGATCTTTGAGACTACGATGCCTGACAGGAGTTTCCATGATGTGGGGTGGCAGGTTATTGGTCAATAGTTTCATGGTGTTTTTTCCATTCTGAGGGTCCTTCATGATCTGTATTGTTCTGCCCTGTTTTAGCCAGTCAGGGTGAGAGCCTGTTGCTAGTAGCTGGTTCATCTATGCTGCTAAGCGTTCATGCAGCAACTTATTTATCCAGTAGTTGTGGATCATGTCAGGTCCTGGGTCTGACCAACTCTTCATGTGTGTTGCTCTCTTTTGGATATCTTCAACTGTGATGGTGACTGGTTTGTGTTCTGGCAGCATGCAGTGGTCTGCTTTTAGGTCTAGTAGCCACTGGGCCTCTGTGTTATGAGATGCTTCTTTCTCCCAAATATTCTTCCAGTACTGTTCAGTCTCAGCTCTGGGTGGGTCCTGTGAGGAGATGTGGTGGTTATCCTTTAGCTGTGCATACACCTTGGATGGTTCTTTGGTAAAGAGTGCATTGCTTCTCTTAGCCTCTGCTTCTCTGGTGTATCTGCTTACTAACTTCCTTCCGTGTTGTCTTTATCTTGGCTTCCAGTCGTAGTCTCTATGGTGGGCATTGCTTCTCTTTGGGCCTGATCTTGTAGTCAAGTAGTTGGAGGACCACTAATGCTGTGGCATATATGAGCCTGTTGGTCGTTGTGATGGTGCAGGTTGGGAATGTGGACAATGCTTCATTAACTGCAGCTAGCATGCTGTCTGGTGGTAGCTTTCCAGTCATCTTCGGTAGTCTTGTCCGCTGGTCAATGACTGCTAGTTTTTCTAGGATCATTTCCCTTATATCTGTTGTTATGCCATCTTGGTGTATGGATTCAGGTTGGCAATTCTCTGGTGCAGGTAAGAATGTGGGTATGGGGATTTCTTCCTCCTCATGGTGCATGATTGATTTCTCTTAAAATTGTATTCCTACATTTACGTCGGCTATTACACTATGTTTTACAGAACACTTGCTTGGAGCTGAGACTGAGATACTAACTAGATAACTTCTCAATAGTTTTATGTGTAAATCATTTTCTTTGTCCCTTTGGTCATAAATATTTTATATAGTGTTTTTGCATTACAGACCTAGAAAATGTGTTTCTGCTAGCAACCCTTACTCGGTTTGAACCTATGATTTGATGTGTGGAACTTAGTGTTTCTTACCTGTAACCAAGACTTTTCCATTTATTTTCTCGGTTATCAAATACTTCTTTGTAGTGGTTACGGACTCTGCGGTGCTGTTAATATGAGCATTCTAGTTGCCCTTCTGTCGTCTCCGTTGTCTAAATTTTTATGTTACAATAGAGATTATTTTTGTTTAAAGTATCACTTTAACCCCTTAACGACGAGTGACGGACGAGGTCCGTCACTCAGGGGAAACCCTTAACGACGAGTGACGGACCTCGTCCGTCACCCGTTAAAATTAACCTCAGATCGCCGCAATCGCGGCGATCGCGGGGTTAATGGTGCTCCGATCTGCCTCTGTATTAGAGGCAGACCGTGAGCACCAACTTGCGCTGTCCCAGCACATGTGCTCGCTCTGACAGCATGTTAGAGCGAGCACATGTGCTGTGTATACTTACCTTCCGCCTCCCTGCTCTTCCGGGTTCACTGTGAAGTGCAGGGAGACGGATCTTCACTGATCCTGCCCCCTGTAAAAAAAAATAAAGTTAAATTAAAATCCTACCCCCCTTTACCTTGTTTAATAAAAAATTAACCCCTTCCCTGTCAATTGATCATTGACTACAGTGATCAATTGGCAGGGATTACATTTTACTATGATTTGATCTTTTTTTTGTAACCTCTGAGGGTTAATTATTATTTATTTTTTTTAACCCTCAGGGGTTAAATTTATTTTATTAATTAATTTAAATATTTTAAAATGATAAATTTAGCTAGCTGGGGAGGGTGGACGTTAGTGGGGAATTGAGGGATTTAGTGTTAGGCTAACTAGGGGTTCACGTTAAAAAAAGTTTTAAAATAAGTTTTAAAAAGTTAAAAAATTAAGTTAAAAAAAGTTTTAATAGCGTTTAAGTAAAAAAATAAAAAAAAACCTTTACCCAGTCCAAATAAAAATTAACCCCTTCCCTGCCAGTCGATCACTGCCTACAGCGATCAAAATACAGATCACAGTATTATACTGCGATCTAATTTTTTTTTTTTTTTTTTTTTTCATCATTGTGATAAGTTTTACTGTTTTAAGCTCTCATATTTGAGTTCAGCAATGTCTCCAGAGTATAACAATAACCCCCATGTACAGGTTTTATGGTGTTTTGAAAAGGTACAGTGTCAATATAGGGCTTGCCCAATTCAGTTTGCAAGATTTGTTTGCTGGGTCTGTGTTGCCTTTTGAGACCATATGGTAGCCCAGGAATGTGTAATAACCCCATGGAATAACCCAGGGTATTTCATGTGGGGTATTTAGAGTCTTTTGTAGTAGCCACTTAGTCACAAACGCTGGCCAAAGTTAGCGTTTTCGTTTTTTATAAAATAAATTTATATTTATATTATATATATATATATATATATATATATTTATATATATATATATACACACACATAGGGATCTAATTTTTTTTAACCCCTGACGATTAACTTTTATTTATTTTTTAACCCTCAGGGGTTCAATTTATTTAATTAACTAATTTAAATATTGTATAATTAAAGATTTTGCCAGCTGGGGTGGGTGGGAGTTATGGGAAAATTGGGAATTTACTGTTAGTGCTGCTTACTGCTAGTTAGGGGTTAACGGTAAAAAAAAGCTTAGAAAAATGTTAAATCTGTAAAAAAAAGTTTTAAGAAAGTTTAGGAAACTTTAAAAAAATTAATAAGCAAAACAAAAGTTTAAAAAATAGTTCTAAAAAGTAAAAAAAGTTCTAAAAAGTAAAAAAATACATTTAAAAATGCTCATTACCACTACACCTGGAACAAACTAGAGAAAAAATGATCCCACGCCAAGGTTCAAAATATGCCTTTTGAATTACCCCAGGGTGTATTCTTCAATAAATAGTATGTGTTTGTGGGGAAGTTTCAATAACCAACCATCTAAACTACTCCAAATTGGAACATGGACACAGCGTAAAACTTCAAAGTTAGAAAAACTGTGCAAACTCACTTTGTGTGTCAAAAAGGCAAAAAAAACGCTTATTACCACTACACCTGGTACAAGCTAGCGGAAAAATTATCCCACGCTAAGGTTCAAAATATGCCTTTTGAAATACCCTGGCATGTCTTCTTTAAGAAATGGTATGGCTGTATGGGGTATTTGGATTATATAGCCTGGTAAAATACTCTAAAATGGGATATGGGCACAGCGTAAAAATTTAAAGTTTGAAAAAAAATGGAATGGCTGTGTCCCAAATGTGCCCCTCCTATGTCCACATATACCTGGCAAAGGTACATACTGGGGTATTTTTGTACTCAGCAGACATAGCTGAGCAACACATGAAGTATTATACAGTGGTAGTACACATAAGGTTTGCAAAATATACTGTGCAAACTCACTTTGTGTGTCAAAAAGGCAGAAAAAACGCTTATTACCACTACACTTGGTACAAGCTAGCGGAAAAATGATCCCATGCTAAGGTTCAAAATATGCCTTTTGAAATACCCTGGGGTGTCTACTTTAAGAAATGGTAGGCCTTTGTGGGGTAGTTTGAATTTAAAACCTGCGAAGATGCTTGGAAATTGCACATAGGCCCTAGTGTCAAAATTCAAAGTTCGGTAAAAACTGATATGGCTTGGTCTTTTATAATAAATAAGCATTTATATATATATTACATCAAATTAAAGCCCTTTCTGACCTTTAAAAATCGGTATATAATATGCGTTGGTGCAATAAATTGGTAAAATGTAAATTGCAGTTGAATGCAAACAGCACAAAATGCCGTTGTCATTAAGTGAAAGACAAGCTTCTGAAGCTCTGTCCTTAAGGGGTTAAACAAAACAAACAAAAAAATACATCATTATATAACATCTAAAGTGCCCATGCCGAATGTGGATCATTTAAAAAAAAAAACATTTTTAAGTGTAGTTTATAATAATGTCAGCTGTGTCAGCTGTGCTTTTAGTTGCATATGGTGGGCGCACTACATCAAACAGTTTAAAGAACCCCCTCCACTTTCCTGCTCAGAACAAACCAGGAGGCCAATTACAAAATAATCCAACGAGTGAAGGGGATTCAGGTACAGTTGTGTTGTTTGTGTTTGCTGTTGATCTAAAAGAAGGCAAAAAAGTGCTTCCAATTTTGCAACAAACTAGAAAAAAAAGTCTTTCTTGACCCCAGAATGACAGTCCGTTATCTCCCTGGATCAATAACCCACTAATGAGAAATATATGGAATGAAAAATCCAGGCATTGTTCACCTATTTAATTCAGCCATTTTTGCAGGATTTTCACAATTCGGCCAAAATCCAGTATCTAGTGAATAATCCTGTTTGTTTTTAATTTATTACATTATGCAGCAGAAATATGATGGAGCCTGTGGAAAACCTCTATATTGTTTTCTTTTAAACCTCCAGCAGAGGGCAGCAAAAACGTGTATTTACTAAATCCTGCATTTGTAGCATGGTGTTAGGCTTGAAATATTTTCCAGCAATCCACTGAATTTAGTATCATTAAACCAAACTACAGATTGACTCAGTGTGTCCCCATATCAAAGCTTTTTTACCTCCATTTGAATTCAGTCTTACTGACCCAAATTATCTCCAGACTGGAAGCAAATGAACAAGAAACAGAAGTTATTTTTATTATTATTATTATTTCCATTTATATAGCGCCACAGATTCCATAGCGCCTTATGATATAATGAGAGGGGGGTGGGGGGTGGGGGGGGGAGGGGGATTTAACTATAAATAGGACAATTACAAGAAAACTTACAGGAATGATAGTTTGAAGAGCGACCTGCTCAAACGAGCTTACAGTCTGTAGGTTAGTTAATATATTCTAAGTCAAATCGCAAGTAAAATTGCCCGCAGTGTTAATATGCAATGCTACCATAACTTAATCTCTATGAAGTATTGATGGTGGCAGGAGTGCATGGGGCCATATTATCTTCTGGGGTTAAACCGGTTTTCACCGGCTGCCAAAGCTAAACTTCATGGTCTCTATGGTGGTTGCAGAAGGAGTCAGGAGACAACATTAGGGCTAAACTGTTCAAAAATTGCTTAAACCCCTATAGATAACAAGGTGAGATACATTGTGTTTGGGAGCTAGGGTGACCTAGAATGTTGCTTTAAATAAACAAATAACTTTGCAATCGCTACCGAACAACCAGGAATCCCAGAACCCCAAAATGACAATTGTTATCTGGTCAAATACCTCATCCACCATTTTTTTGTTTCACACCGTGGGCAGCAACATGATGATTAATGCTTCAATCAATCTGTAATGTCTAAAATGCCTTTGTCTATGGCAGTCCTAATACAAGAATGTGTGACCACTTGTGGGTGACAGAATATTCTGTGAATGACCAATGGCATTTTATTGTGTTGAGGAGGCCTTGACCAATCTACAAGAGATTGTCATCAACACAGGTGTTCTTCCCACAACAAGGTTTACTGCAAGAAATTCTTCCTTTCACAAGTGGGTGGTATGTTAGAAGTATTTTGAACCCCATACCTGTAGAACTGCAAGCAGAAATACATCCACATATGATGTATCTGAGGTGGAAGCACTTTGGTCTTTAATGGCTGTCTTGCCACGAGCCATCACGTTCTGTGTAGTTGTAAGTAGTTAAGAGCTGAGTACTTGGATAGAACCACCGCCACTAAAATAGATGCCAAAATTTCATTGACCGTTTCTCAGAATCAAACTATAATCTGGTACTTTAATAGGCTCAGCTATAAATGTAATCATGTGTTTAGTGGACCTGGATTTGCTTGACACAGTTGTGATAGCGTAAACTGGAAGACTTGAACTAATCTTCTGAGTACTTAGGAGTATATGGTGTGGTTTTTCATTCATGTGCTGTGTATTGGAAGGTGAATTCTCTTGTAGGGTGTCTTGGTAGTTCAGGGAACAAGTTTATGGGCTAAGGGTGGCTACTAAGCCTTTCACAGCCTCTGTGAGTTTTGAAAGGTATAAATAATTAATCATTCGGTAACATCTGTAGGATGCGAGTGTCAGAGCGAGCACAAAACTTTTGAGGTCTTTTATTGCATTTAATTTTCAGTTTATAGTGTGTAATGTGTGGTAAAATGATTTTTTAAAAATTATGAGATGTGCACCTATAAATGTTTTTCATATGTATTAAATCCTCATGGTCTGCTGCTTTTGCAAGTTTTTACATGCCAGGAAATATCTGTGATTTCTCTTCCAGTGCTATCAATGGGAGTGAAGCATGTATCCCATTGCTCTCTCCTTCCTAGAGGCGTATAGGACAGTGGTTCCCTAAACTTTTCAGGTTCAAGCGCCCTTAATATTTCAATATTTTTCCAAGTTACCCCAAGTCAAAATTTCTAGGTTGTATATCTGTACAGCACTGCATCATTTACTGGCGCTATAGTGTAATGTAGTGTTGGTGTTTGAAGTACAGTGTTGGTGTTTGAAAGGGGTGCTTGTATATCGTTTTAGTGTTTTAATACAGAAGTGTGTTTGTATATAATGTTTGCATTTGAATGTGGATGTACATTTGTGTGAAATATTTTTGTTTGAATCAAAGGGCGTGCTTGTATATCCTTTTGGAGTTTGAATGCAGGGGTATGTGCGTATGTAATATTTGTGTTAGATTGCAAGAGTGTGTTTGTATGTTTTGCTGGTGTATGACTGCTTGGATGTATGCACATACATACATATATACATACTAACACAGATATACATGCACATTAACACATAGATACATATAAATACACTGACACATACACTCAAATTTATATAGACACCGATACATGCACACACATAGATACACACTGACACATGCATACATCACTACACACAATACACACACGCACCCCCTGACACATGCACACACCATGACACAGATACACACACCATAACACACAGATGCACATCCTGACACACAGACACACACACTGCCATAGAAGCACACTGACATACATACACACACACAGATGCACACCGTGACACACACACACACACACAGTCATACACACATACCCGCCTCCCGGAAGGGCAAGGAGATGAAGCCATGCCACGCGGGTCCGAGTGGAACAGGTAAGATATCGTCACAGTCTGTGTCCTCTCCCTCCTGCGCTGTGTCAGTGCACAAAGCTGGGAGGTAGTGACAGGTTTAAAGGACTGCGGCACCCGACCGGACCCCTGTTCCGCACAGTTATGTTTCCAGATGCTATAATCATAGCACCGGAGTAACATTCTGTGGCACCCCTGTGTGCCCTTCGCAACACCCCAGGGTGCAGCGGCACGCATTTTGGTATAGGATATAAACATCCAATACTAGAACAGTACAAAAGTCATAGTCGTGAGGATTTCATTAATGAAAGGCAATGAATGAATCTACTTGTGTAGGTTGATAGAAGCCTAAAGACTTGTACAGCTTTCCCATAGAGAGCTGTAAATCTCTCATACATTTTTGGCAGACGTAGACAAGAATGTGATGCTGTGTTGCAAGTTGTTTTCATTTTCATAGTACAAATATGCTTATTATGAGCCATAAATATGAACTATGCAAATATGGTTCAGAAAAATTGTGCCTCTAAAAATGTTGATGTAATTGTGCCTGGATGTTCCCATACCTAACATTTACATTGACAAAGAAAAGGAGAAACATGCTACACTTAGGGGTGTAGGTGGGGGTCTTTTTCTGCGAAATTTCATTTTACATACTAATAACAATGTATGGAAATAAAATGTTATTTAGAACAAGAACAATGTATCTTATTTACACAGACTGATTTCTGAACACATTTATTGTAATTTAAAGACACATCTCTGTGAATATTATAGCTGTGGAGCCAGGGCCGGTGCAAGGATTTTTGGGTACAAAGGCAAAGATGATTTTGGCGCCCCCCCAGAAAAAGCTTCTTCACTTGTGTGCCTTTTACCTTTTGTTTCTGATCCCCTTTTTAAAATGTCCTACCCTCTCTAGTGTATCTTATCTCCTATTTTCCCCATTGTGTGTCTTACACCTCCCTTGTGTATCTCTTCCAAACCCCCCCGTTTGTGTCTTACTTCTCCCAGCCCTCTTGTGTGTATCCTTCTCTCCCAGCCCTTTGTATCTTTTACTCTTTCCAGCTCCTTTGTGTGTTTCTGTTTCACCCCAGCCCCTCTATTTCCCTCCAGCCAGTCTGTGTCTTTTTTTCCTCTTCTCCAGCCCCTCTGTGTCTTTTTCACCCCCAGCCCCTTTGTATTTCTACCCCCAGGCCCTTTTGTTTGTCACTTTCTATGTGCATCTTTCTCACCGACAGGCTCATTTCTCCCCTCTCATGTCCCTCTGTGTGTCTTTCTCCCCACTCAGGCCCCGCTGTGTGCTACTCTCCCCTTTATGTCCCTTAGTGTTCTACTCCCCTCCCCTTCCTGTCCATTAGTGGTTCTCTACCCTGTCCCTTAGTGTTCCTCTCCCCTCACTCCCCTCACTCCCCTGTCCCTTAGTGTTTCTCTCCCCTTCCCTGTCCCTTAGTGTACTATGAGCTTCAGTTTCCTGTTCCTGGACGGACTAACAGAAAGTGCTCTCTTATTGAGCACTTCCTGATAGTTCAGCCGGGTACAGTAAACAGATCCTCCTGTACCGCGGTCCGGTCCGCTCGGCCACGCTACACTGAGTGACTGGCAGGAGGGAGCGCTGTGTGCCCACCTTCTGCTGGTCACTCTAATATTTCACCCCCCCACCCCCGGGCGCTTGTGCCGCCTTATGGACGTGCTGGCCCTGTGTGGAGCTCAGAAAACAGGGACATTAGGATAGAAAAGAGAGGCAGATGAATTCTTGTCTAAAATAGGCCCTCCTAAATAGGGTCACTTGGGAGGTATGTGTTGGGTTTGTGAGAATGTTTACTTTGTACATGTATCAGAATACAGGTTAGATAGTAGAAAAAATGTCCAGGCACTCCAAGCTTGACATAGACCCAATTTTGGATTGAAATGTTGCAATGCTCCTTTTGTTCTAATAAATGTGCCTGAAGCTATTTCTACTATCTATATTTCCGTTTGTTTGAATTGTGCTGGCCCATGGTCTGCTTTAGCACCCATAGCTTGTTGTGGATTCAGTGTGATTTTTACTTGGTATATTAGAATACAGGTTAGAACAGATACCCAGCGCTAAGAAATATATATATATATATTTTTTTTAAATAGAGATTGTTCAAATAATGCTCACAGCTTGTTGCTTGTGTAGGATCTTATTAAAGCCTGGAATACACCTACCTTAAATATAACCTCAGTAAAACAACATGAATTTTATAACTATTGCTATTGCAGCCCATTCACTAGTAGCATGCACCCCCATACCACTGGTGGATCTAGGGGGGGTGGGGGGGGAGGTCCAAGGGGCAATTGCTTCCCCCTGCACCAGCTCTGCAATGTGCCTTTAAAGACCGGAGGGGAGATCAGAGATCAGTGATCCCCCTCCCCGGACCGCAGGCATCGTGCGGGCAGCCGGCAGGGGAGAGAGGACCCGGGAGCTCAGCCTGCAGCTCCTCCGGGTCCTTCTTTTGCGAGCACGGAGCATTGTTGCGGTTACCACGGCAATGCTCCGGATCTCGCAAGAGTGAACTCTAGCGCTGGAGTTGCGGGCTAGAGTTCACTCTCACCACTGGGACCACCAGGGATTCCCCACAGACCACCAGGGATCGAGAAATATAAATGTATTTATTTTAATTTTTTTTATAAAAAAGCCTCCCTCTTCACCACACATTCACACACACATACACTGCCCCCCATTCCCCCATACACATACATTTCCCCACACACATACACTGCCCCCATGCAAACACACTGCCCCCCCACACACACACACTGCCCCCACATAAACACACACTTCCCCCACATACACATACACTTCACCCACACACACATACACTGCCCCCCCATGCACACACTGCCCCCACACACACATACTGCCCACACACACATACACTGCCCCACACACACATACACTGCCCCCCCCCCACACACACATACACTGCCCACACATACACAGCCCCCATACACACATACACAGCCCCCCATACACACACATACACTGCCCCCATACACACATACACTGCCCCCAAACACACACATACACTGCCCCCCTTGCACATGCTGCCCCCACACATACCCTGCCCCACACACACATACACTGCCCACCCATACACACAATGCCCCCCACAAACACATAGCCCCCCTTACACACATTGCCCCATACACACATTATCCCCCCATACACACATTGACCCACACACCCTACAAATTGACACACTACACAGCCCACACACACACACACTGAACCTTTCACACACACTGCACCCCTCATACACACCACTGCTCCTATGCACTACTACAGCCCCATATCCCAGCAGACCCCAGGTAGGTTATCAAACTCTTCTTAAACGGTTTGACTAATTACTCTGGGAGGGGGTCCCGGCACTCCTGGCACCATAACCACTACACAGAGCTGTAGTGGTTATTGTGCATGGATTATTTATTTAAATAATCTACAAGTGCCCCTCCCGAGATCAGGCTCTGGATCCGCCCCTGCCCCATACACACAGTTTATTTTAACATTTGAATGTTGTGGCTGACTAGCATGCTCTAGCCAGCTGAGCCACCAAGGGTTATTTAACTATATGTCCACTGACTGCTAGCCCTGCCACCAAGCCTTATAGACATTCATTAAATAAACAAACAAAAATCAGATTTTTACCTGAACCTAATAGATAGGAAAAATATTACTAAGAAACTGACCAAAAAGAACCACAAATTCTTTCCATGCACATTTCTACTTTTCAATGTACCGTATTATGTTTTAGCAAATCATTGTAGGTAGTAGATTTTTTATTCCCATGGGTATACGGAGCAGAATGTTGCAAGAATATGTAGGAAACAAAACACAATTAAAGGTGCTCCACTCTCATATTTTGAAGGGACCACATCTATAGGGTTATTTAGTAATATAATAGTTTTCAGAAACTTAAAATGAATTCTAAGTGAATTACAAATATAAGGTCAAAGTATTCAAGCTGGATGCGTAGCTTACTTGGAGAATTTTTCATGTTTTGCTATGTTGGGTGAAATTTGTAATTTACTTTGTATTTTTGACAATTCTCACTTCAGGAAATAACTAGTGATGTCGGGGCAGGGTGGGGCGACATTATCATATATGTGACATGACGTTGTTAACCTTTTGCATGAAGGATGGCATTTATTGCCTCTTATGAAGATAAAATGAACTGTCAGTAGAGTTTATTGGGGTGAGGGATAAGGACGTGACAGCTCTGCTTTACCATGTACTTCCAACAGATCTACATTCCTTGGATGGGGTGATTCCTAAAGCATTTTCTCTCAAGCATCACCTTAAACATACATTTAGGAAACAAAATGTAATTGCATGTGTGGCATTTTGCAGTGATTAAATCTTTGATACTATTAATACCCTGACTATTATGTATTTTAGTCTGTCTTGGATCCTAGTCCTGATTGTTTGTTGTATTAAAGCATCTGTGTTTGTTCTGTCTCCAGACCATGGAAGTGACTCACACAGGGAAAGCAACTTTAAGGAACTCTTAAAAGAATTACCGGACACCCACTACAGCCTGCTGAAGTATCTCTGCCACTTTCTAACGCAGGTGGTTGAGCACCAAGCAGAGAACCGAATGAATGTTTACAATCTTGCCACTGTGTTTGGACCGAGTTGTTTCCAGTAAGTTCTATATTCCATACATGTAGCTTTTTGAAATGGTTAGATGGCAGGTAAATATGAATAGCAAATACATACACTATATTAAAGAAATAGAACTGTATACACAGGTACTTGTCCACCTTAAAAAGATTTTACAAAGCACTAACCCTGGATCTCTGTGTTTGTATTTCGCTTTTTTAGACAACTATACACCGTAAAAAGTTGTAGCTTTTATCACATATTTTTCGTGTTGGACTTTTATTTTTTTTTATTTTTTTTTACTTCCTTTACTAATGGCTCATTTCCAAACTTGTTGCTTAGTAGCTGTAGTAAGCCATCACTTCTTACAACAGCCGGTGGTCAGTTGCGACTACTAATTACCAGCCACTCGCAAATTATCCCATTGCTGGTAAAGCATAGAAGCACATAGCAACCACAACATGGTGGGAAAAATGCTCATCCTGTACATATGTACTTCACCCTGTGATTGGCTTTAGCAGGAAATAGCAACAAATCTCCTTTGTGATTACTTGGTCTTCCAACTAATCGATGGAACATGTGGAAGATGATGTCCATCTTTTTCCTTGCCGTGACACTTGAAGGCAGACATCACAGGATAGTTGGAGGGTGTTGCTGCAATGTTTCAAATTCTCCCTGAGATCATCTCAACAATGGTGCTTATATTGTGGCTGCTGCAAACTTACTGAAGGGGAAGCACAGGTGGACCAATATCTGCTGCACTGGGCTCGTTAAAGAATACAGACATTGAAAGAGCTCTTGGAGCTGCAAAATGTCTTGTTAATTTTTTTATTTTTATTTTATGGGGAATAAGCTGATGTGAATGTCTTTACACCATGTTAAGTATTGAGGGTTAGGTAGCAGCAGATGCTACGCAGTGGTGACAGGGATGAAAACCATTCAGAAACTATTTGCAAAGTACCAGTTAGCCACTCCTGTAGACAACAATGGGAACCGTTAGCTACTACTTAGCAACTGGGTTTAAGTAGTAGTGGCTGGTAGCTCCCAGTCACTTCTGGTGGAATGTTATTGTCGGTAAACAGCTGCTGCTCTATAGAACATCTCTTGAAGTTGGGACAGACACTTTAGCCAGTAGCAGCTAGTTAGTAAAAAGTAACAACAATATTGGAAAAAAGTCTGGAATTGTCAGGAGTATCCAGGGGATTTCACATTTCAAGACATAACCGAGTTGAAATCCAGTTTGTCTCCTTTGGTCTAAATTTTGCTATTCCCAGATATGTGTGGTTTATTAAACAACCTGTTCATTTCTGACCATTGATCCTGATACTGAGCCACACAATTTATGGGTAAGCACTAGTTGTGTGACAGCTTCAAGTTTGTCCAGTTTTCCCTTTTTTGGTTTTGTCTTATCTTTTTTTATTTTTTTTATATCTTTTATTGACCATTTTTGATACAATACAGTAAGCAAGCATACATTAGGTAGAAGCATATCAATGTTAGTAATGTTTGAATTATGATCCTACACCATTATTTACAGGGGGCAGATGCATAGCATCCCAATTTTCCGTGTTCTATGACATGACTGTCCAACCTTAGGTAATCCGTGGGCCGCATTAAAAAAGTAAATTTATCCAAGGGCCGCATGCAAAGATATAAATTTATTATACCTTATAGTATTTGTTAATAAAGGGTATTACCTTTTTTATGAATAAATACTTTGGTGACAAATTTAAGCATGTTTTGTTTGTTTGAGTACATGTGTGTATTTGTTTCTAGTGTTGGCATTGTTTGTATGTACGGTTGCTATTTGAAAGCAGTGGCGTATTTGTGTGTATTATTTGTGTTTGAATGTGTGTGTATGTAGAGTTGGTGTTTGATTGCTTTGATGTATGCATATACACTGCCCCGCACATACACACTGAAGCACACACAGACTCATACACACAACGCACGCACACTGATACATATTGATTTACACACACACAGATACACACTGACTCGTACACACAGATATACACTAACACACATAGATACAAACTGACTCATACACACAGATACATAAACACACTGACACCCACAGATACAAACAGACACACACTGACACAGACAAACATATATATCACATACATAAATGAAACACAGATATAATGCATATACAGACATATACACACAGATAATGCATACATACACACAAATATTATATATAAACACACAGATCACACATATACACACACATAACGCATACACACAAAGATCACAATTTACATATTTTTTTTGCCACCCCTGCTTCTATACCCTTTTGGTGCAGGGGGGTAGCTTCCATGGGGTCCAACGGCATCTAACTGGGTCTGGTGGGAGTCGCATCTAGACTCCAGGCTTTCCCTTCTCTCTGATCCTCCCCCCTCTCTCTTCTGCGCGGGGGGGAGTGCACTTCCTCATGGAACTACAGCTTCTCACAGAACGGGGGACCTGGTCTTGCTGTTAAATGGCCGCATCACCTAACCAGGCTCCTGATCAAAGATGGCTAATCCCAGAGCAAGCAGCATACGGCCTATGGCCTGTGTTTTGGACACCCCAGCTCTATGAGATTTAGCATCCATCTTGCCATGTAGGTTTCTTCTCATTAGATAGAAGTAAACCTCAAATTGACAAGTAACAGTAGAGGAGATTAGGAATACACAGAAATAGTCAAACTATCCCTATGTTTTTTTTTTTAAATATCTTGTGTAAAGATGTCAAACTGCCCCTATGTTTGAGGAGACATAAAACATTTTAATGTCACTTATGCTCGTGCCTCACTAAGATCTTTTTCACCACCTTACATTTGTAAAGGCGTGTTTTGTTCAGTTTACCTGTACACTCACCTGCCAATCTTTCCACTCCTGTCACAGAGTTTGAATATCATAAAGACAATGGGTTTACCGTCATGCTGGTTCAGGTGCTGAAGCATCCCTTTTATTCTAGTTCATAAACTGAGATGATGTGCCGAATTGTAGTGAATTGAAAACTGAAGCTTGGGTATTTTTTAGTAATTTAGTTTTCAGTTATCTACAATTCAGTGTTTTATTGAATGCACACTGAGAGCTGAAAGTTATCAATTCACAGTAAACTAACAATTCACTGCCATAATTTGCATAACAGAAATAGTGTACGTAGCCCTCCTGTTATTGCTGGACTGCATCTCTTATTACACTCAGACATCCAAACACTGATTATAATGTTGAAATCCAAAAATGTGCATGCGCAGAATTGACATTAGCCAGTCTGGAATGAGAGTTAGACCTCCTGCAGCAAAGTGTTTGACATTCTGAAAGAGTCTCATGCTGAAATGCTGCACCAGTAGTAGAACCACTGCAGCCAATGCAGCTGCAACAGGGCCCAGGGTGCTAGGGGGCCCAGCACAGTGCTGGAAGTTTCACTACTGATTAATGCTATTGCTGGCAATGGGCCCTTTATGCTTGCCATCTTGACTATTCTGCTGCAGTGCACAGAAGTGGTTGTTCGGTCTGGGGCCCTTGCCTCCTTCTGTTTCTCCGAGAAAGAAGCAGGCGCAAGGCCAACCAACTAGGCCAAAATAAGGTCTGAAGAGTGACTATTTGCCTTGGAGGAGGCTTCCACGTTCCCACAACTCCACCTGCCACAGGAAATTGTGCCCCACTGTCTACAGCACAAACGGGGCTCTTCTATAACTTAATACAGCCTTTTAAGGCTGAGCAAACAGGATCCAGCGATCCAGTGACCAGAGGAAAGAGGAGGAGCCAGAGCTCGGCAGAGAGGAGATAGTAATTGGAGTCAGTGTGGGTCTGTGTATCTGTCTGTGTGTCAGTTTGTGCATGTGTGTATCTGTATGTGTCAGTGTGTGTATCTGTCTGTGTGTCAATGTATCCACGTGTATGTGTATCTGTTTATCGGCATGTTCTCAGTGTCTGTAGCTGTGTATCTGCATGTGTATAAGAGTGTTTCTGTGTATCTCTGTGTGTTTCTGCATGTGTCAGTGTCTGTCTCTGTATTTATGTGTCAGTGTATCTGTTAGTTTGTGTGTATATGTATGTGTGTCAGTGTGTCTGTATATCTTCATGTGTGTGTGTATCTGTGTACCTGTATATCTGCACGTGTGTCAATGTGAGTATCTCTGTATCTGCATTTGTGTCAGTGTGTGTTTGTATATCTGCATGTGTGTCAGTGATTGTATCACAGTGTGTGTGTGTGTTTGGCAATATATATGTAAATGTGCATACATCTCCGCATTCAAACACCAATACACAAATACACCCCATCCATCCAAACATCAACACTACATACAAACACAGCTCTCTATTTAAACACTATCATTGAATATAAACACACCCCCTGCATTCAAAAACCAAAACTACAACCAATTTTCTATTGCTATATTGTATTCTTCAAATAGCTTTTCATTTGTTTTTATATATTATTTTGATATCTTTCTGACTTCACCTAAGTTAATCCATCCAATACCCCACCCCACCCCATCCCAGTCTTTATCAGAATATAATTACAAGGAAAAAATAGTAGTATAAGAATATAAAAAAAGGAAAATATTAACAGTGCTTTTTGGTACATGACCAATTTAACAGAGAACAGATTACTTGAAATTGTTATTGCATTGCACACGTAACCATACACTCAAACACACCCTGGCTCACAGCCAATGCATTTTGCAGTGCCAGTAAATAGACAATACAATTTAAATGGATGTTTTGTATAAACACCAAATGGGTTATGCTATAAATGGGAAAATGGTATTGAGAGGTTTGTTGATGTGCTTATATACTTTAATAATATTGTTTTCATTGTGCATAGACCTGAAGGTTTGCTTTTTTGTTTTGGGTTTGGGTTTTTGTGTTTGTTTTTTTACAAAATGCATTTGAGTTCTGTTGTTAGAATGAAAATAAAAGCCATTAAAAGTAAATTCTATCTATTCAGAGTAGGAATCCCAGCGGTGCAGTGAAAACCGCTCCGCTCGTAAGATACGTACGTAGGTTGGTTTGTAAACAGTATGTTTTGTTCATTACATTTTCAATTGTGTTGAGATAAAAACTAAACTGACAACATTTTAAAAAGTGATTCATTGGGAAAAAAAAAAAGTTAAATGTTTGTGAATAGGAAGATAGAAAGCTTGACCATTTTTTTTTTAATTGATCACATTTGACTATTGAATGATGCAGTGGCATAGTAGGAGGGGGCTGTGGTACAAGTGACTAGTGAAAGGGGGATCCTGGTGCCATGTTGGTACAGCCCCTCCATACACTGATACTGGTTTTAGCATGGCCAGATGATATCACAGTAGTGGCTGTGCAAGTTCTCTGCGCAGTCTCTTAGTGAAATCCCCCAGCTTGGTGACTATGGGATGTAAGTGGAAGGGACTGGAACATGACTTATCAAATCCCACCTCTATTCCTTCATCGAGAGACCAGGCAGTGAAACATGCATTGCCTCAGCCACAGTCATGTTTTCCCACACCTCAGGTCATGGTTATTGGAGGTTTGGGGAGCCATGCAAGGATTAGGGGGTGGATAGAAAGACATGTAAGGAGATAGGAGATGAGAGAGACACATTTAAGTGGTTGATTGGAAGGACAAGGGGATAAGAGGGAAGGAGACAATGAGGAGATTGAGAGGAAGACCAAGGTGGGAAAAATATGTCGACAGACACATATAGTGTAGTGAAGAGGCACAAATGGGAAGAGATGAGGTAGTATGTGCAAGTGGAGACTGATGGGGTAAGAGACACCAGTGGGAGAGATATAGAGGGGGGGGGAGGGGAGAAGGGAAAATGCACAAGTAGGTCGATGTATAGACCAAAAAAATTTTCAAGAATAAAAAAATTCATTCAGAATAACTTGCAGTTGCAACACAAACATATCCACCTGCATCCACGCATACTACACACGAAATAACGACGTTCCAACACACAGACACAATACATATTACAAGCGCTGCAGCATACCACCCAACATGTTAAATTGACAAACCGGACCACTTTAACCCCTTAAGGACACGTGACATGTGATGATTCCCTTTTATTCCAGAAGTTTGGTCCTTAAGGGGTTAATTTTAGGGGTGGGCGTATGACCAGGGGCAGAACTGTTTTGAGAGATTTCAGGTTCTTTTGAACAAGAAAAATGCAACCAACTGATTTCTAAACACATTCATTGTGGTTTAAAGACACATTACTATGAGGGTTATTACTGTGGAGGTCTGTTATATACTCAGACACAGCAACAATATGAAGCTCCTAGACAATAGAATAAAAAAAGAGGCAAACATGGATTTAGGCCCAAAATAGAGACTATCCCTCCTAAATGGAATGTATACTACAGCAAACTTTCACTGAATACTAAATGATGTACATATACATGGGCATCCACAGGGAAAGGGGGGCGGGGGGCAAGGGGAGGCACTTGCCCGCCCCTGGATTTTTCAGCTTGTTCTGCTAATTTTCGTGTGAGATTGAAAATGAACTGCAATACCGGCGCCGGCCAGTAGGTGGCTGTGTATGGAGAGAGACAGGAATAGGAAGCTGCATCTTATCCCTGCTTCTCTCTGACTGAATCCGCAGGGAAGCAACACATACAGCCAGAGAGAGCCTACAGATCAGGGAAGTGAGGCATGGGGGGGAGAGAGAGGCTTCAGATCAGGGAAGTGAGGCATGGGGGGGGGAGGGGAGAGAGAGCCTACAGATCAGGGAAGTGTGGCATGGGGGTCAGGGGGAGAGAGAGCCTACAGATCAGGGAAGTGAGGCATGGGGGTGGGGGGGGGAGAGAGAGCCTACAGATCAGGGAAGTGAGGCACATGGGGGCAGAGATAGCCTACAGAAAAAAAGACTGTGTCAAATGAAGGAAAAGGAAATTGGAGCAGGAAGGACAAGTGAAGTGAACCCTCCACTTTATTCTGGACACCACATCATAAGGCTTTTGTATCTGGGCCTTCTCATCTCCCCAGGTAAAAAAAAAATATCAGTGTTAATGTGTTCACTTTTATTTACTGAGTGTCAGGAAGCATAGAGGGCCGCTGGGGAGGGGTTTCGCGGATTGGCTAGAGCGGTCAGCTGGCACTCTAAGCCAATCAGTTGCCCCTTATTCATAAAAAAATAAAACATGAACCGGGAACTAGCAATTGGCTTAGAGCGTCAACTGACCACTCTAGCCAATCTGTAGCACCCATGCCTGACGTCAATCTGCACTTTCTGACACTCCGTTTCAGAAGCCGAATACCACTGGAGCTGGAAGAAGCCTTTGGGGTTAAACCATTTGAGAGGGGTTTAACCCCTTAAAGGAAAGAAAGCACTCAGGGGCTTCCTGGCATCATAGCATTTTCATTTAGATGAAGTTGTTATGGTGACCAGAATGTTCTTTTAATTTGCTTAAAGGAACAACTATAGTGTCAGGAATACAAACATGTATTCCTGACACCATAGTTGTGAAAACGCTTTTCACCCTGGCTTTATGTGATAATGACTATGCTCCTCCCCTTCATGACACTGTCAAAAAGGGACCAAGCATGGATGTCATTACAATTTCCAACATTCGCATCCACCCCAATGCTAATTACCCTAGGTTGATAAATTATTACATATTTATTTATTTAGAAAATATTTTACCAGGAAAGATACATTGAGATTTCTCTCGTTTTCAAGTATGTCCTGGGTCCACAAATCATTGCATTGTTACATTAGGGTGCAATAAAATACAAAACCAATATTAATACACAATAAATACAAAATGTAACATAGAACAGGTAGGAAATATATAATCAACCATGACAGGTGCATTCTGTTTTGAGGTATGTAGAGAGGGATCTCTTAAAGGACTTTAGACTTAGGGAAGATTTTAAATTGTGCGGGAGGTCGTTCCACAATTGTGGTGCTCTGTAGGAGAAGGAGGCTCGGGCCGCTTTCTTTTTGTATGAGGTAGACTAAATAAAGTGTTGATACTGGATCGGAGGTTATATGAAGTGGGAACAGCTGGGGAAAGCATTTTGTTCAGGTAGGGTGGGAATTTCCCAGAAAAGTTTTTAAACACATATTACAGATTTAAAGTGTTTTGTAATTGGAAATTAAAATAAATAGGCAAAACTGTTTGTTTTTTCAGTATCAATAAATTAATTTTAATGTATGTATCTGTTGTGGAAGAATCTGGGTGTTATGTGTTTGATCGATGTGTGCTTTAAGTGATACGATTATGTGGTTGTTTGTAGGTGAAGCCTTTCTGCATAGCTTGACATATATATTTTCTTTGCAGTGTATCCCCTGGGTTTGACTGTATGAAGCAACAGGAGACATGCAACAACATTTTGGAAAGGATGCTCAAGGATTTTAATGTATTCTTTCAGTGTGAGCATACTGAGAAAGATGGGGTCTGTGAAGACACAGCAAAAATCATTACAGTCAAAGTAAGTGAAAGACCTCGGAGCCTTGTATTGTTCCTTTCTGCGTGCAGTGGAGTGCCGTCAGTATTATAAACCGTAATAAATCTAGCACTAAAGGGGAGATCATTACACTAGTGGAGAAAGGAAAGGAAAATTGAAAAATATATATTAGTAAGAGTTTTCAGTAATTAAAATATAGCTCATAGCTTGCATACAATGCATGGTACATGAAAAAATTACATTACAAAAACAAATGAGTCCAAATGTCACTAATGTCTTTAGTTACTTTTGTGACCCACATCTCAGACGAAGGCGCTTTAGCAGCGCCGAAACGCGCGTCCGGCAGGCTTTTCCTGTAGATTTTTAATCACACTGTTTGTTTGTTTGTTTTCTTCACTGGCATTATGGTGGGAGGATAGGTGTGGGTAATTCAATGAGGGTAGTACCCTCGTGCAGCTGAACCGTCTATCACGCTAACCGGCATTCAAGTAGTCTAGATAATTCAAGCTGTTATTGGATTCATAACGATTGTTACATGGATACTTTGTATAATATTTAGACACAGGATGCTCTCTTTCTAGCCTGAAACAGTAGCATTTAACCCCTTAAGGACACATGACATGTGTGACATGTCATGATTCCCTTTTATTCCAGAGGTTCCTTAAGGGGTTAAGGGTAGACAGTTTTAGTACTATTGATCTCACTATTGATCTAGTTTGACAATTACAGTGTTTTTAGCTGAGCCATTACAGAGATCAGCTATTCTACTTCACCTATAGCTACAATCTAGGCTGCCGTAGAGAGCATCGATAGGGTTTAGTCCCTCTATATTAAGTATATCCATAAGGAGAACAGATCTAATATACCTATCACGTACATCCTGTAAATAATTGTTCCAAGAAGGTACATAGATGTATTTTCTGTGATATCGATAACTAGTTACCTTAGTAGCAATACAAGATTCATGACTATAAGTGTCTGTCACGTGGTATAGGTATCATTCGAGCAACCTATGACTCGACATCCTAATACTAATAATAAGAATAACAGTTACAAGTGGCTGTTACGCCCGGCTATTGTAGCAAAGATACGATTTTAGCGTGTCCTAAATTGTCTACGCGGGCTTTGTATAATTTAGGTTCAGTTGGTTTATTTATTTTCTGATTTTATATTCACTATTTTGTTGTCACCTATTATATATATTTTAATTTTCTCCTTAGAATGTAACTATATTTTAAATACATACAGATTCCCTAGGGACTCCCCTTCTTGTGCCCTCTGGGGTTTCTCTCCTAGGGGCTATTCGCTCTTTAGTTTTCACAAATCGTGAGGGTTGTCCCTACACACACAATCTAGCTCCCTATGAGGGAACTAGTTTCCTTTTTGACTTTGGTGAACCAGACATATTATCTTGATATTTATTGACAATTGAATTTTAGCAAAATAAATCCAAGTTGCAAAATTTAGGCAAAACAATCTATAGTGAATAACCATGTATAAAATACTGAAGAAGTATCTTGGGTGCTGCCAATGACCTTAATTTGAATATCATTCCCCTTTGTTATATTCCCTTTAATATTTCCATTACCACGTGACTTCCAATAGACTTGACATTTTACCTGTTACTTTAATCTAACTCTAATTTCCCAAACAGGCAGATCAGGCCTTTCTCATGCACACAGAAGAAGGTTTGTTAAGCCTACCTCAGGAGGATTGTTGTTGTTCAGCTGGCAAGCAGGGGCAATCATAAAACATTTTTACTAAACATGGAATGTGTATCACAAATGAAATGCAATAAAACTTGCACATTTCCAAATAAACATGCTACAACAAAAAGCATTGTACTGTGCTCCAAACCACAAGTAACTAAATAAATTGGTGTACAAAAATTCTAAATATGTATTGTAGTCCGGGGAATGTGGTCAGATTATACCACGATCACATTTGAATGCATTACTTACTTCTCCGTTCTCGGGTATTTACTGTGTGGATCCAGATCGCACAGAGCAGCATTAGTAGATTATCCTTGTAATTCCCTTTCTGAGCATGCATTCACTACTGTCTCTTTTAGGCATATTTGCTCTGGTGACAGAAATGATGTGGAATACCCTGACACTTATATGCCGATTTTTTTTGGGGGGTGGATTTTTTACATAATTTATGAAATCGCTCAGATTATTTAATGTGTTTTTTGGTGCCCTTTTTTATTTTTTATTTAAAAAATGTTTACATTTACATGTACAGCAGTGTGAAATTTGTTAGTGCTTTATAAATAATAATATGTAAGAGCAGAGGAGGACACATAAAATACATCATATTAGAGGTGTTATAGAATTACAATTTCTTCTGACAAAAGGGAATTCATTTTATCAACTGGTATATATGCCTCCATCACCCTCTAATTTTAATACCTTTAAAACAAAAAACAAATAAAGAAGAGAGAGGAAAAGACATACGCAATCGGTAAAGAAGCCAAAAATGAGAGCGTGAAAAAGAGAGGTTGAAAGAGTGGTGGGGAAGAGAAGGGGTACGGAAGAAAATCCCCTTCCGCAGGATCTACCAGAGGCATAAACAAGTGTTTTTAAGGATCCATGAAACGCTTTTTTATGCCACTTTTTACTATACACCATTTATTCAGCGACACCATCATTTTATAATGTTTCTGCCCTGTTTTCTGACAGAAAAGTGTTCTGTTTCACTTTTCTTTCCCACCACTCTAAATTTCGCAGTCTTCTGAAATTGATATTTCTTCGTAAACCTTGAGGGATGTCCTATAAAGAGAACCATCACTTTTAGAACATTTAATGAAAATTATCAAACTAATGATTTTAATTGTCATGTTTCAAAACACTTTGAATTCCCCCCAATGTGTTTTACACAGGGCTCAACAAATCCAGGAGCTAGGACGCCAAGATGACTCAGAAATGGGCCCTGGTCCATGAGAATGCTGGCTTCCATCCTTGGCACCTCTAGAAACTGTTTGAAAAAGCAAACAAACCCTCTTCCGCCCCCCCCCAAAAAAAGGCAAAAAAAAAAAAAGCAGCGTTCTTCTACAGGGACCGGAGGTTAAGGATGATGCTCTCTTACACTGATTTTATGTGTGATTACATTACATTAGTAGGAAGTGGGAACTGCTGTAGTTGTTGCAAGGTTTGTCCTGTGTGATCTATGGGCTCAACACTGGCTAGAGCTAGAAAAATGACTGTCATTGCAGTGTTCATTTCCTTAAATACACAAGCAATCTGTTATATATATATATATATATATAAAGACTGCATTCATTGACTGAGAGCACCTCAGCTAACGCTCCTATCTAGTGAGCTTAGACCTGCATGGCCCTGCTTAGCTTAGTAGAGCTAACCAAATTCTACTCCTAGAGAATCCCAGAACCTGGAGCTATTGCCACCGGTGTCTGTCAGAAACAGATAAGTTGTCAAGCCATTCTAAAATGCTTTGACAGATTACACTAGAAAAGATTACACCTAATCTCAGTCCCCCATATTCTTTATAAAAATGTAATGCTGACTTTTCACCCAGTCCCATGCTTCTCACAGAGAAGCATTGTGGACAAAACGTGTATGCACAGCAAGTGCCGAACTCCGTTAAAAATAATGTTTCTCTGCCAGGTGGAGGTCAGTTTCACCAATAAAATTAACAAATCTGTAAAAATATATGTATGGAAATTTAAGGAACAAAATCTCCCTTCCAATTAAATTTTTTTTGCTATATTTATAAAGTTCAACAGAATTGTACTGTGTGTGTTAATTAACAAGAACACACAAAAAGGACCAGATGCCAGTGGTTATCCTGCTCTATGGGGCTTACAGCCTGATGGCCTAGTAAGATAATTACACAGAAATTTAGGGCTAGATCAGATAGTTGAGGTAGGGGCAGACAGTACATGAAATTTGGAGCTTACTATCTGTTGCGGACATCATCCTTGTTTTCTTCATTTAAAAAACCTTTGAGCTAATGTCTTATTCACAGCTAATGTAATCACTTGATCAAAGATTGATTTGAAAACCCAAGTCCAGGCATGTTTTGCAGTCTGAAGACATACTGTTCTCAACATTATTTTTGGCAGTGTCATCCAGTCTTAAGAATGGTTAAAGATTATTACTAAACTGTTCAGATTTTAAACTCTTATGTGATGATGATCAAGCAAATGAAATATCTCCCAGCTGAGTCTGATGGATTTAAAAGTCCTTTGAATAATGGTACAATTTTTTACAATTACTAAAGGTAATGTGACTAGTTTAGATCATTTAAAAGTGAACTACTATAATCAGTGGCGGAACTAATGTAGAGAGGGCACTTGTGCAAGTGTGGCCAAGTGGTAAATTCCGATATCACATGCTCTAACATTTGCCCATCCTTGCAGGGTTGTATTTCTAAACAGTTTGTGTGTTTGAAGTAAGCATGTTTTTGTTTGGAGTATGTATGTGTGTGTGTGTGTGTGAATGTAGGGATATATTTGTTGTACCGTTGTCATTGGAATGCTGTGGTGAACTTTTATGCAATGTTTGCATTTGAATGCAGTGGCATGATTGTATGTAATGTTGGCTTTTAAATTCAGGTGTACTTTTGTTTGTAGAAAAACAATATAAATTAATACTTATCTCAAAAGATACAATGTGGCAGCCTCCCAGGTCACTACCCAGAAAAGATGACCTTTACACAGCAGAAATATAAGATAACAGAGAAGTTTGGGATACGGCTGCAAATCTACAACAAACAAAACACATACATAGTGTGATAAAGTTTAAAAAAAACAAATCGCATAAATGTAATGCACTCACAGGATTTCGTGAAAAATTAAGCTCTAGGGTGCCTCCCCGGATAGCAATGGGGGGGGGGCAAATTATCCCTTCTGTAGTTCACCGATGGATACACAATGCAGGACTCCAGAAATGATGAAAAAAATAGCAGCTTTATTAGTAAGGTGGAAAAAATACCACCAAACAATTAATAAAATAAAATATAAAATAAGATATAAAATGTCAAGAGGTCCTACGCGTTTCGTTCACTATATGTGAACTTCCTCAGGGACCATAAAGTAAAATAATCAGCACAGAATAGTGACAAACATAAAAAGCAGCCTAATTCCCCATCCCCTCAGTCCCAAATATATAGGGATACTCCCTGTGTCCATATTGGAATACATGGGCGTCTTCTTGTTTCTTACACTTCATTGGTCCGGTGGAAACTTCTCCTCAGCTGTTCAGAGGTATTTTTCCGTATTCAATTACAAAAAACCCGCGTTCGGATCCATGAAACCGGAACCGGAAGTGACGTCCATCACAGACTTCAGTGTTCCACCTTGCGTGTCACCGCTGAAGGTGATACAGCATCAGGGCAGTGCCCTCTGGTGGTCGCCAATGGAATAGTCCCATAATACAAAGTGTATCTATCTGAAAAATACAAGAATTACGGCAACAACCAGGGGTCAAGTCCTGGGGAATAAAGTGTGGGAACTCTCCCAAGATTCCCTCTCCCCCCAAAAAAAAATAATAAAATACACTCGTGTATTCGTGTATATACACACACGCGTGCACACACAGAGACACACATATACATATACGCCTGCACACACACACTCAGACACATGCACATACACACACATACATTCACAGAGACACACACACACATTCACAGACACATACATTCACAGACACATACACTCAGACACATACACTCAGACACACACACATGCACTCAGACACACACACAGACACACATACTCAGACATACACACTCACAGAACACATACATACACTCAGACACACACACTTACAGACACACACATACTCAGACACATACACTCACAGACATATTGCACATACACTCACAGACACTCACACTCAGACACACACAATCACACTCAGACACACACACTCAGACACACACATATTCACAGACACACATTCACAGACACACACACATTCACAGACACACACATGCATTCACAGACACACACACATACATTCACAGACACACACACATTCACAGACACATACATTCACAGTCACAGACACACACATACATTCACAGACACACACACATTCACAGACACACACACTTACATTCAGTCACACACACACATACATTCACAGACACACACATACATTCAGACACACACAAACAGACACACACATACATTCACAGTCACACACACACATACATTCACAGACACACAGATACTCAGACACTCACACACACACACAGAAATTGTTTGTTTGATTTTTAACTAAAAAATGTCCACCCAGCCTCCCTACCTGGAGAGCTGGCATGGACGTGTTCCTGGGGTCCAGTGGGGCAGGCGTCTGTCTGTCTCCATATCACACGCGGCGAGGGAGCTGTGTCCTCTCTGCTCCCTCGCACCGCGCAGGCTGTCTGCTGATGCCGGGAGCCGGAAATGACGTAATATTCCGGCTCCCAGCATCAGCAAACGGCGCGTGGCGAGAGGGAGCAGAGAGGACACAGCTCCCTCGCCGCGTGTGACAGAGAGAGAGAGACGCCCGCCGGGGAACACGGGGGGCATTTGGGAGCGGCATGAGTCCTGCAGCAACAGCGGGAACGGCGTTCCTGCTCAAATGAAGGTGCAGGAACGCCGTTCCCACGCGTTCCTGCAGGACTCGAGCCCTGGCAACAACAGAGTATAACCCATATGATGAACTCCCATGCATATGGGGAACTGATAGAACATTATATCGATTGAGTCATGGTAAAAAAAAGAAAAAAGTGAAGAAATCTCTTAGTATTTTTAATTATTATTTTTATTTTTTATATATTTATTTATTTATCAGTATAAGTGTTTGTTGAAAAAATTTTTTTTAATAAAGATTAAAGTATATACACGTCTAGATTTAATAATATTGTATATTGTATCCGCAAAGGGATATTATTGTACAAATAGAACAATAGTGATCGATGTGACCTATAACCATGTGGTTATTCTTAAACTATAAAAGTAATACAATGCAAAATGAAAAAAAAAATCCCAAGTGGTGTGAATATTAATATATAGAGAAAAGGAGGAGATATAAGGAACCACTAAATTGGTTTTTCCATATCTCAATTAGTTTTATCATGCCTCAATAGAAATTAAAGGAATATAGACCAAAAAATGGAATAACATATAATTATAAAAAACAGACCAAATCAATATCAACGTTTAGCCCGTTAGGCTCCAGAGTCTTCAATTTATGAATCCAAAAAGTTTCACGTCTAGAGAGTTGCTGGACTCTATCACCACCACGCCAGTGTGGGAAAACCCTCTCGATGACAGTACACCTAAAGTCCCTTACCGAAAAAGGACATGTATTGCAGTGTACAGGGACCGAGTGGGTTGTGAGTCCCTTTTTAATATTGTTTAAATGTTCCAAAAGTCGGATTTTCAGGGCTCGTTTGGTGCGGCCCACATACTGTTTGCCACACGGGCATTGGAGCAGATATACAACAAAGTCCGTGTGGCAACTTATATCCGACTTGATGACACATATCACCAGTTGTGTGGCTAGAAAATGTGGTAGATATCTTCACAGAGGTCATCCGACAAACTTTACATGTGTTACACCCCCTAAAAGATCCTGTATCTCCCTTATTAGAATCTAATTTAATAGCATAGCTTGGGGCCAGCTTATTTTTTAGATTTTTATTCTTTTTATAAATAATCTGAGGATGATTTGATAAGTGGACACCAAGTACTGGGTCTTGTAGTATTATAGACCAATGGTGTGCTAGACTTTTTTTGATCTTATGATGGTCAGTATTATACTGAGTCAAAAAGGCAGACCTAAATAGATTAACAGATGGATCATGTTTTGGTTTGTCTACTAAAAGTGAATTTCGCTCTGTTTGGGACAAATCACGGATTTCTTTTTCCAAAGCATTTTTCTCATAACCCTTCTCCAGCAGTTTCTTTTTAATGTGTTGGGACTGAACAAAAAAATCTTGATCATGGGAACAGTTCCGTCTCAGACTTGTAAACTGACTCTTGGCTATTCCCTTAAACCAAGGTTTATGATGGCAACTTTTTTGATGTACAAAGCCGTTGCCATCAGTTGGTTTGAAATAACATTTGGAGCGAATATGTGTTCCCTCACTAAATAAAGTCAAGTCCAAGAAGTTGATTTCTTGTTTGTTCCATATAGGTGTAAAGACCAAATTATAAGAATTAGAGTTTAAAAAGTTAACAAACTCAAAGAAAAGACAAGAAGACCCCCTCCAAATTATAACCACATCATCAATATAACGCCGCCAGAGCACCAGGTTTTCCCTCCAGTCATGACCAGACCACACGAAGAGTTCTTCCCATCTTCTAACGTAGGTATTGGCATAACTGGGAGCAAACCTGGTGCCCATGGCGTTCCCCGTGGTTTGTAAATAAAAACTCAGTTAAAAAAGAAATAATTGTGCTCCAAAATAAACTGAACAGAGAAAAAAATAAATGTTTTGAGGTCACTTCAGAGATCAGGATCTCTAGTCATAAAGTAATCAATGGCCTCCAGCCCAAGTTCATGACTGATGACTGTATATATATAAGATGTAACATCAAGGGTTGCCCAACTGTATTCTGGGTCCCATTCGATGTTCTCCATTTCCTGCAGAAATGACTTGGTGTCTCTGACATAAGATGGTGCACTTTGGGCATATTTTTGTAGATAAGAATACACAAAAGCAGATAAATTAGCAGTTATGGAGTGCATGCCACTGATGATTGGGCGACCTGGGGGGTTGGGTAAACGCTTATGTGTTTTTGGGAGAAAATAAAAAATGGGTATAATGGGATGTTTTTGAAACAAAAAATCTAAATTCTTTTGAGAAATGATGTCTCGATCTTTGGCCTCCTTTAATAGGTGTTTTAAAACTACATTGAATTGGTAAGTTGGATCAGTTCCCAGAACCATATATGTTTTCTTATCATTTAGAATATTTGATGATTCTTCTAGATAATAGCTCATAGTCATTAAAACAATCCCCCCCCCCCTTGTCGGCTTCCCTAATAACCAAATCATCCCTCTCCATAAGGTTCTTCAAAACCTTTGACTCTCTTTGTGTAAGATTATGGGAGGAGTTTTTGTATTTATTTTTCTGTGTGAAAGATTGGAATTCCAAATCTACCATACGTTCGAAAATTTCCAAATAAGGTCCTTTACTTTGGATAGGAAAAAAATGGTATTTGGGTTTAAACTTATGATTGGATATTGTATTCGTATTTGAAGCACTGCTATCAGTTGGAGAAGGGTGTAAGAGAAAATGCCTCTGGAGGGTCATGGAATGAATATATTTTTTAAGGTCAATGTATAAACCAAAATCATTGGCGTTTTTATTAGGGGCAAACTTTAGCCCTTTTGAGAGAACATTGATCTCATCCTCTGATAATGTAATTTCAGTTAAATTAAATATGCCTTTATCCATTTCTTTTTTGGTCAGGGGATCAAAAATAGGGGAAATGGTATTCAATCCTCCATCCTGATTCTCTTTTGGGGGGGAGTCTTGCTGTAACAGGTAGAATCGATTGGGATGTTCCCAGGTTTCGGCCCTGGGACGAAAATAGTTGGTGATATTTTTCTCCCTTGGGCCTTTGGGACGCCCCTGAAAATTTGATTCATGTTCCATAGTCTGAGTGTTAACTCTCTCTGGATGGGATTTGTTTCTAACAACCTGACTATAAGTCTGAGAATCTCTGTTTGTCTCAGAGGATAGTCTCCCTCTATGTTGAGAACGGGATTTCTCATGAATAGAAGTCATATTAAGAGGGGAAGTAGGTGGGCGGTTAGTATCAGTCTGCCTATCATTCAATGTAAAGTTCTTTCTCCTTGGAATAGATGTAATAGAACTATTTTTTCTATAGGTGTGGGGACAAATTTTCCTTCGGGATAACTTATTTTGCATAGAGAAGGTATTCAAGTTCTTATCATCCTTATCTCTCTTATATTTGTTATTTTTTGTTTCTGCTATTTTCTCATCTAGATGTTTAATGTTGTTATGCAGAATTACTTCTCTTTCTTTAAAAACCTCACTCTCTATTTCCAGAGAAAAATTTGTTTCTAATTCATTTAGTTTCCCTTCAACCTTCTTTTGAATATCTTTAGAATATTTAATGATCAACTGTATTAGTTGAAATTAACAATTAGTAAGGACCTCGTCCCATTCCTGTAAAAACATAGGGTCCTCCAGTCCAAATGCTGGGGTTTTATCTATTCTCAAACCTCTTGGTATTAAACCTTCTTTGAGGTAATTATCCAAAAAAGCCACTTCCCACCATTTTTTTGTTTCGGTGGACAGTAGCTTTTATTTTTGTTTAAAGTATTCATCCATTCCCTTAAGTGGTTGTGGTTTATCCCAATCTAAAAACATAGCTTCAAATTTCTTTCTACGGTTATGTTGTAGGTTAGACAAGAAATTAACATTTGTTTGTAGTGTTGATGCATGAATGAAGGGGTGTTTGTATATAATTTTGGCATTGTATGCAATGTTTACATTTGATCACAGTGGTGTTTGTACATAGTGTTGGCTTTTTAATGTGGGTGTACTTATGTGTGTACTATTGGCGTTTGAATGAAGGCGTGTGTTTGTATATCATTATTGTGTTTGAATGCTGGGATGTGTTTTGTATATACTATTTATGTTTGATTGTGAGGTGTGTTTGTAAGTATTGTTGGCTTTTAAATGTGGGTGTATATGTGTGTTGTATTGGTGTTTGAATGAAGAGGTGTGTTTGTATATAATTTTGTTGTTTGAATGCAGGGATGTGTTTGTATGTAATGTTTGCATTTGATTGCAGGAATGTGTTTTCATGTAGTATTGGTGTTTGATTGCTGGAATGTATACACATACACTGTCACATACGTACTTACACATATACGCATACACATTGATACACATACAGATACCCACACTGGAAAAAACAGATACACACACTGATACATACATACTGATACACACACTGACACATACATACTGACCAACACAGATACACACTGACAATATGTATAGTTTATACATACAATAATTTTTATATTTCTAGCCACCGTACCTTTTTTTTTTGTGTGCAGGTGGGTGGCATCCCTGGGTCCTGCTGGTGTTGAAGGGTGAGGGGAGTGTGGGGCTGGATAACACACTCCTTGGTGCCTCTTTCTCCCCTCTAGCCTGTCCCACTGCCTTCACCTCTCCAAGTCTGCCTCCCTTGCGGCTTCCACTGTGACTGCCTCCCAGCATTGGCAATACTACTGGGGTCCATTCCGCTGTTAAAAGGCTGCAGTGCTTGACCGGTCCCCTGTTCATCAATGCCCATCAGGTGGCTCTAAGTGCATGGGCCCAGTCAATGTGCCGGCCCTGATGCAGCGTCACCGGCAGTAGTTCACTGGTTGACTATAATCCTGTAGCCTACACAGAGTGTTGAGCTGCTATCTTTATAAATCTAAGCATTGAAACTATAGAATTTGTTTACTGCTTTGTTTGCACATCAAAATTATAAAACAAAGGGTTCTATTTACTGAACTAGGGAAGATGAACATTATTCTGGTATTTGGATTATTGACACATGGATAATGGTTTAAGGGGTCCTGCATTAAAGTCTGCCTTTGCACACCTGGACCACCCCTTGTGTATGTCTATACCTTTTTTAGAAGTACTATAATTACAGCACTTTTTTGGGTTGTCAATTTATTTATTTATTTTGCCCACAGGAGTATAGTCCAGAGAGATTTGTGGAAGTTGATGTTCCTAAGCTCTCTCCATTTAGAAAGGTAAGGAAGATATACTGTCTAAAATATACATTTAGTGCAGTTAATTGGTAATAATTCAAATTCAGTGAATAATATAACTGTCTTGAAGGTGCTCCAGTGTTTAACTACTGAATGTTGTCTTGCAGAACAGCATATTTTTGTTTATTAATTTGTTTAGCTAGTAAGCCTCCCTGGAGGTATAAGTGTTTATTGTTTTGTTGGTTAGTGTAGATCTTCATGCTGCTTCTTTCCCTGTATCCCCAAAGGACTTGACAAGGCTGACTTTGTGAGCGCAACCATTATTTATAAACTTATATGAACAGGTATTGGTATGCAAACAAGGGCTTGGGAATTTAGTTAATTGTTGGGGCTTATTCACTTAAAAGAGATCTGAAGTGGGGAGGGGGGCAGGGCCTGACTAGCATGGAGGACAGACGTGCTTTAGCAGAGCTCCTCAGCAACCAGGGCGATTAATGGCACATCTAGCCACACAAAGGCTGCAACAAGTGACAAAGCTTGACCTACCTGATCCACAATTGGGCTGGACACCGTTGCTGCGGTCTGCGACCCAACTGGAGCCTGTTAGCCGCACTCCTCTCAGCATGAGGCCTAGCGTGTGTCGGCCGGGGGAGGCGGCCGATCTCTCGGTCTGGCGATGCATGTTGATAACGCAAAACAAACAAAACACAGGCGACCTGTTTAAAATTACTTTGCTCCAGTTATTATTTGCTTTTCATTAGTTTACCTAGCATGTCAACCCAATTTATTGTCCTATGGACAGCACTTCTCCTGTCTAGAGAGACCACTCTACTTCAAAATGTTATATAGAAACAGGAGAGGAATGCTTAGCCAGTTCCACACCTTACTTTTACTCTACATATATAGCCCAACGCATGTCTGAACCTGCTGGTAGATATGGTTGACTATTTGTATTTATGTAAGTCCATGTAAAGGTATGTGCATGTGCCTGGACCCTCTCATACAGGTCGGGATTAACTATTATGTCACGCCTTTAGATAAGCAACTCGACTTATATGCCTTGCTAGCCTACTAAACAATAAGAGAAATCTAACGGTTGAAACCTTACTCCTACTAACACAAAAATGTGTTTGCCTAGCAACTGTCACAACCTGTATTGCATGCTGAACTTATATATACCTTGATACCGCTGTCACAAGGTAAATTAGGTGTTTGCCAGGAATGCTGAACTCACCATCTCACCATCTCTGTAACTTCATGGACCAGTGAGGTTATTGAAAGATCTTCTCTTGTGCAACCCAGTGGTCAGACATTATGGAAAATATTAGAGGAGAATGAGGAACATAGAAATTGGTATGAGACGGGGAGATCTGGTAAAGTTAGCATTGAAGGGTCTGTGATGCAGAGGGTAGAGGGACAAATAGTGAGATATAGAGAGCAACCTGAGGTACTGAGACATATATTTAGAACTGGGAGAAACTAGAGAGAGACGAAGAGTAGAAGAACTAAGGGAACAGTGAGGAAGAATAAACTAAAAGAAGATGCGGAATACATAAGGAGGCATCAAACTGTAATTTTTTTAAATCTTTTTAATGTACCGTATTTATTTTCTTAGTTATCATTCTCATATTAATATGTTTATATTTTATTTGGGGTTTTCAGGATGATGTTCAAGAGAGTCCCATTGGACAACTGAATAAGGTTGAAATTGATTGTTCACCATCTCCAAGGAGAAAGGTATACACACATTTTTTTTTGTAACTTATTTTTTATTGTTTTCAAATAGTTAGGGGATACAGAAGGGAAGCGGGGTGGGGAATCCAAAGGTTTTGTTCAGTATGACACAACTTGCATGCTTTACATTGCATAGTGCTTACAACGAGGATTCTATCACAGTACTCGATATAATATGGTGTTATCATTAACAGTTCGGGCCGTACACACATTTAATATGTACTTGTTATCTATGTTATGTTTATGTTACACTTAACCATGACTGTTTTGTGAGGGAGTTGCTTTTTTATGGTAAAATGGCATAACTAAAAAAAAAGAATATATTTTTTCCACATATTAGCTATTTTGCCTACAATTTGCAGTTTCTTTGTTAAATTCCGATTTACCAAATATTTACATGTATGTTTATAAATGAAATGTTTTTTTTTCTGTAGTGGAAAGCTTGTACAATAATATGCTTCAAAGCACAAGAATTAATTTTGATCGTATTAGAAGACTAGCATAGCATGAAGAAATATATATGTAAGAAAGCAAATAATCAATCATTACACCTAAACATAAATGGGGGAGAGATAACAGGGTCAGAAAAAGTAGGCACACTCCCAGACAATAGCACACATTCTGGCAATAGGTTGGCCCACACACAGGGCTGAGTTTTTACCCTCCTTGCTGTCCCCATGCACATCACCCCAGCGCTATGTATATATAGTGTGTGTGTGTGTGTATGTATATATATATATATATATATATATAAATATAAATATATATATATATATATATATATATACAGTATCTCACAAAATTCTCTAAACCGTTGGCAACAAAAGTGAATACACCTCTAAGTGGAAATGTCCAAATTGGGCCTAATTAGCCATTTGTTTTTATTATAATAAAATATTCAATAATATTTAATATTAAAAAATATGTGGAGGTATCTCATTATACTATTATTATTATTTATTTTAATGTCCCTATTTTATTTTTTATTTATTTATTTTTGTTAAGGAGGCTACTCAGGAGAGATGTATGAAGCAGTTAAATAATGCTGAATATGATTGTCTCAAAACACTATCGCCAAGAAGAAAGGTATGTGTATTTTTCACCTATGCCACTAGTTTATTAATTTTGAAACTGGAGAAGTCATTATAAGTTGCATTTTCAGTTGAATTTGGAGAAACCACTTGACACATTTGTTGTGTTGAGCTATTTCAGTTGATTTTGTTTCATCTGTTTGCAAAGAACAAATCAAAGTCTCTAAATTTTGACAAGAAACCTGATTTTGAATGGGCGTTGAATAAAGTGTGTGTGTGTGTGTGTGTGTGTGTGTATATATATATATATATATATATATATATATATATATATATATGCATTAATGCAACTAGTTTGGGGTATGAATGAATTGTGAAACATTTTTTATTTAAAAAAAAAACAAAAAAAAAACTAAACTGAAAATTTCTTCACATCTCTCTGATGTTTATCTTGAACCAGAGAGGGGGAATCCTGGTCTGGCGGGAGATGTTGCAGTCTGCACTCCCTGTGGGTTCAGACAATCCCTTGCGGCCGGCGTCGGGAAATGTAGCAGAGAACTGCCAAAGTAACTAGCAGCAATGCTCTGATGCACTAGATCAGGGCGATCAAGTAACGCTGAGAAGATCCCTCTCCTGCCTGCCGCCCCAAGTGTGTTCTTGTAATCAGCTATGATTGCTAATATTCTTTTTTGCAATAATGAAGGTAGGAGCCACACTCAATCCCAGCAACCACCCGGTGCTCCAGAGCAGGACCAACTATCCTACAACGATAAGACAAAACAAGAAATTCTCCAGGCACTCAAGGTTTTATAGCCGCAGGCAGTTTTAATAGAACAGAAAAGAGCTGCAACGTTTTTACCTGCTAAGAAGTCTTTGTCACGCGTGACAAAGACCTCTCAGCAGGTTGAAACGTTGCTAATATTCTTTTGTCTAACCGGATAAAACCCCAATAAAACACTGATTGATAAAAAGAAAACAAAGCTTTTAAAATATAGTTTTTTCAAAATATTAAAATATCAAAAAAAAAAATATATATATATATATATATATATATTAAAAAAAATATTATAAAATTTTAATATTTTGCATAATAATAAATGTTTTCAAAGTTTATTCAAAAACAATAAAACATTTGAAAAGCTTATCCAACAACATTGAAACTGAGGCCTAAATTAATGACCTGTCTGGTTATGCCTTGTACTTAAAAAAAAACAAAAAAAAACAAAAAAAAAACGTTATGGGACTTACTTATGGGATGGACAAAGTGTTGT
Source organism: Pelobates fuscus (assembly GCF_036172605.1). Lineage (NCBI taxonomy): Eukaryota > Metazoa > Chordata > Amphibia > Anura > Pelobatidae > Pelobates > Pelobates fuscus. The sequence continues at coordinate 200,047,178 of NC_086322.1, forward strand.
AGTTAAGGAGCTTGGGTTTTGGTATCAGGGCCTCCTCCATGTCCTGGCATGGGCGGTTCTTCATGATTCTGCTTCTATAAGGATGCACTTGGACTTACACAAGCCCAAACCAAAGCCTAAGCTACTTAGGCTTTTACAAATGTTCCGTTAGGCATCTTAGTTTCAGCGTGCCTTCTGGCAATTAAACCATTTAATCATTTTGAATATTAGACTGCACAAAAAAAATACAGGTATGTTGAGCAAATCAAATGCTTGTCAATCTGTGGATAAACAAATCGATTTGTTAGTCAGCCCTGAACTACCGGTAATCAGTTTATTTGTCTGTAGATTGACAGGTATTTGATTTGATCAATACAACTGAAAAACTTTTGCACAAGTTATTAAATATGACTCTTGCTTTTTTTTTATTATAATAAAATATTCAATAATATTTATTATTATAAATTATGTGTAGTTATCTCATTTTGCTATTGTTATAGTTTATTTTAACATCCCCATTTTATTTTTTTTAAGGAGGCTACTCAGGAGAGATGTATGAAGCAGTTAAATAATGCTGAATATGATAGTCACACATCATTATCGCCAAGAAGAAAGGTATGTGTATTTTTCAACTGTGCCACTAGTTTATGAATACATTTTTCAGTATTTTTACCTTTGTACATTTGTGTATTTCGTGTGTCTGGATTTTTGTTGTATGTAGATATATTTTTCAAATCAAACATTTGTATATTTAATTTGTTTTTTTTCAGGAAGGCCTCACCAGGCAATTAAATAATGCTGAATATAATTGTCGCAAAACCTCATCTCCAAGAAAAAAGGTATGGCCTGCCAACAATGTCACACTCCCCTAATTCATTTTTATGGCTACCGTATTTGATAAAAATTTCCATTAAACACTTTATTTTTTGTCTTAGTTTTTGTCATTTAACCCCTTAAGGACGGACGACGGTTCAGGACCGTCATCTGCATTTTTCCATTGCCTACCGACGACGGTCCTGAACCGTCCTAAATTTAAGATGTACTTACCCGATCGCCGTCGTTCCCCCGGCGGCAATCGGCGGTGCTCCCGTTGTGGGGAGACTGCCTGCAGCCCAGACAGTCTCCCCATGGCGAATTAGGACCCCTGTGGCCATGTGATTGCTCAACAGGGCGACCACATGGTCACAATAGGTGTCCATGTGTCTGCCTGCAGGGGGACTGTCTGTGCTGACAGGCAGTCTCCCTGCTGCTGTAAAATCATAAAAAAAAATTAAGTTAAAGTGAATAAAAAAAAATATTATATATATATGTATATATATATATATGATATATAGACATATATTATACCTATATAATATATGTCTATATATCATATATATAATGTCATGCTAAGTGTATTTTTATATTAATATGTACATATATTAATATAAAAATACACTTATAATTAAATTACACACGTATATATATAATAAGTAATTTAAATTAAATTAAACATGAAAAATAATAATAAAAATTTTAAAAAAATTATATATCTATACGACATTTTATTCTAACTGTATTTTGATATTAATATATATATATATTTATATCAAAATACACTTAGAATGAAATTGTATATATATATCTATGTATATATAAATAAATAAAAATAATACGAACTATTCATATGTCCATATACAAAATTACATAAATAAGTATATAAAGATACACGTAGACTTCAAATATATAAATATGCATATATATATTTAAATTCTACGTGCGTATTTATGTAATATTTTTACATAATTAAGTTATTTTATTGATTGCAATTTAAGGGACCTGCCTGCCAACCCAGGCCATAAGTCCAGAGAATTTAATTTGCTATCACTGTATTTTACCCTGTAACGTTCTACGACACCCTAAAACCTGTACATTGGGGGTACTGTTTTACTCGGGAGACTTTGCTGAACACAAATATTAGTGATTCAAAACAGTAAAACATATCACAGCGATGGTGAAGTTTTTGCATTTTTCACACACAAACAGCACTTTTACTGATGATATAATTGTTGTGATACATTTTCCAGTTTTGAAACACTAATATTTGTGTTCAGCAAAGTCTCCTGAGTATAACAGTACCCCACATGTACAGATTTTATAGCATTTTTGAAAGTTACAGGGTCAAATATATGGGTCAAATATTTTTACATTGAAAATGGCCAGGTTGGTTACGTTGCCTTTGAGAGCGTATGGTAACCCAGGAATGAGAATTACCCCCATGATGGCATACCATTTGCAAAAGAAGACAACCCAAGGTATTGCAAATGGGGTATGTCCAGTCTTTTTTAGTAACCACTTAGTCACAAACACTGGCCAAAATTAGCGTTCAATTTAGTTTTTTACTTTTTTCACACACAAACAAATATGAACGCTAACTTTGGCCAGTGTTTGCGACTAAGTGGCTACTAAAAAAGTCTGGACATACCCCATATTGAATACCCTGGGTTGTCTACTTTAAAAAAAATATGTGCATGTGGGGTGTTATTCAGCGATTTATGACAGATAATAGTGTTACAATGTCACTATTGATACATTTTAAAATGTATGTTTTGAAACCGCAATATCCTACTTGTACTTATAGCCCTATAACATGCAAAAAAATAGCAAAAAGCATGTAAACACTGGGTATTTTTAAACTCAGGACAAAATTTTGAATCTATTTAGCAGTTTTTTTCATTCGCTTTTGTAGATGAGTAAAAGATTTTTCACATAAAAGTCAAAAAACATGTATTTTTTTCAATTTTTCATCATATTTTTTCATTTTTTTAAAATTAAATTACATGAGATTATTTAAATAATGGTATGTAAAGAAAGCCCCTTTTGTCCTGAAAAAAACAATATATCATTTGTATGGGAACAGTAAATGAGAGAGCGGAAAATTACAGCTAAACACAAACACCACAAAAGTGTAAAAAGATGCCTGGTCGCAAATGTACAACATCGCAAAAACAGTCCGGTCCTTAAGGGGTTAATTATGATTGATGTATTGATTGTTATTCGTAGAGTATAGTGGTCACTGTACTTTTTATATAATATTTGTTAAATTATTAAACAAAAGTATTGTACATGTGGATTTTTATTTTTGTATTCTTATGTCTGTATGTTTGGTTTTAAGGAGGTTGTTCAGGAGGACCCCGTTATACAGTTAAATAACACGGAATATGTTTGTGTCAAAACATCATCTCCAAGAAGAAAGGTATACACACATACTGAGTTATATTATATGTAGGATATATACCTCTTACTATTTTCAATTTCAATGTTACTAATTTTTATTTTTTGTATTTTTAAGGAGGCTGTTGCAGAGATTTCTGCCCAAAAATTAAATACATCTGAATACGAATATCACAAATCATCATCCCCAAGAGTAAACGTGAGTGTATAATTTTTTTAGTTATTCAACTTTATTTTAGATAACAGTTTTCAATATTTTTACTTCCTTTTTCAATATCGCTTTTTTAAAGTGTTGCTCTGCACTCTGGCCAAGAGTTCTAGGTTGGCTAATGTCAATTCTGTGTATATTTCTATTGGCTGAGAGCAGTCAGCTAATAAATAGCTGAGGGGGGCCGGAATTCAGTTTCTGCAGTTTTTGCAAAAAGCCGGATACACTTCCATGCAGAGCGTGGAGATGCTGAATGTAGATATGTCTAGATAGCAGAAACTTTAGTTAGGAGTTAGTTTTTTTCCAAAAACAAATATACAATTCTTAAAGGAACATGCTATAGACACCAGAGCCAAATAATGGCACCCGTCAGGGATGCCCGCTCTCACCAATATTGTATATTATCTCCCTTTGCAGCCAGAATTAGATCTAATCGGAACATTAAAGGGATTCCTGTAGCATCAGAGGACCTAACGGTGTGTTTGTATGCTGATGACACAATAATTACGTTAACGAATCCCTCTACCTCTATTTTCAATCTTAGGGAGGAGATAAATCATTATAGTGAAGTGTTGAATTATAAAATGAACATAGACAAATCAACAGCAATGTTCTCAATATGCGATTCTGATGTTAAGAGACAAATATTAGAAAAGTACAGCTTTGAGGAGGCTAAGGGAAGCATTGAGTATTTAGGAGTTATACTGTCAGACAATTTAAATATCATTGTTGAAAAGAATGTCTTAAAATTGATGGAACAGTACATTTTTGAGTTGGGCTGGAAGAATAAATATAATAAACGCGTATATTCTTTCAAAGTGGACATATTTTTTTTAAAATGGTCCCTTTAAAGGTACCAGATAGCTGGTTAGAATTAATTCAGAGTACGTTTAGGAATTTTGTATGGAAAGGAAAAAGACCTCGCATTAATCTAGTCCAGTTGACGAGGGCCCCAGGCAAGGCGGTATGAATTTTCCCAATATCAGAAAGCACTATGAAGCTAGCATGATACATCATACACATTTTTTTTTTTTATTTTGTCGTGCATAGATTAGACAAATTACAGTTACGCCAGCAATGCCACAACAGCGTATGCCAGAGTTTCCATAATCATAGAAAGACCGTTGTATGGCATGGATAAACAGTGCACATAAATTTAATAAGAGTGAACACATGCTTAACTAAACAGCTAAGTTAATGAAGTAAGATAAACTAAAGCACAATGAAGTAAAGTAACGGCTATTTTGTCAATACCAAGTTTGCTATGCTGTCGTAGTCATAATGTGTAGATGTATAAACACGTTTTGCTGTGCAGCATTAGCCAGTTAAAGTAATACACATGAAAGTTGTACTGTGCTTGTATAAGCTAGGAGACATTATATAGCAGATAGCATTGTTAAGGTTTTGCCTACGTTGTATAATCATAGCGCTATTCTCACTGAGCATAGCAATGCTCTGCTGTGCCATTGCTTAACTAAGTGTTATATCGCTAGGAGCAGGTTTTGGGTTAAATAACATTATAATTGCAGGTAAGCGCTTGCTTGGGAGCATAGTCTGTGTGGTAGAGGTCTTGGGCTGGGTATTTAACTGTTAAGAGTGCTCGGTGCAGTCCGTGCTACAAATACCCATGTGAGGTAGTGTGATGGGCGCTTCATCCGATACCCAGCGTTGGCACCTCTCGGACGTTGTCCTCCTCGTTCTTTCTATAGTGGCCCCTGAGTTTACTGTCTCTGCTTTGGAGGTTAGCTCTGGTGGTGCCTTGTGGAGTGTGCAGCCGCACAGTCGCTTGTGATGCGGGGGGGAACAGCAGCATGGCTGAGGGGGGGGGGGGGGGTAGAGACTGTGTGGGGTAGTCGGAGGGCGCTTGGAGTGTGCCGCCTGAGTCTCTTTGTTAGTGCCGATTCCCGTCGCTAAGCTAGGTGTAGAGCTCGGAAGGGCCCCTTTGTTTGCCAGGGTTGTGAATCTTAGTGTTTAGGGCGGCTGTTCTGGCGGTGCTCCGTTTGTGGCAAGGTCAGTCGTTTGCGGGCCCGCCGGGAGCCCCATCCATGTTGGCGCCAGTTTCTGGCTCCGGCTGTGGGAGGGAGTGTGCGTCTGCGGTAGGGGTTTGTCGGCAGTACCTTGGGTAAGCTTGTGGCCCTCTTGCGTGACTCCGTCTGCTGCTCATTAGCCTCCATTTTCTTCCAGAACGCAGACAATATTGCTTCAAGCTTGGACATTAGGTCGGGTCTTTCCTCGTTGTGAGCACACGTGGCGACGGCCATTTTGCGGGGCCGTGCCTCGTCTCTCTGCTCCCATCATTCTTTATTTAGATTTAGTGCCAGAGTGTGTTCTCTTAAAGTTGGACCGGGATAACCCCCTCTGGTCCAGGGGAGGAGGGGGGGGGGGGGCGACAGGGTGCCCACGGGTCTGTGTCTCCGGTTCGTCAACTGGGAGAGCGGCCGTTTCTCCTTGTCTTCGTCACTTGCAGGCCCCAGCTAGCCATCATGTGTTCCCGGTCACCTAAACGCTCGGGAAAAGTGTCAAACGAGTCACCAGGTCTTCCTTTATGCAGGCATTGATTACCGGTTTAGTTTGTGACACGGTGTTTGCGAGTTATCAGTGATAATCGTTGATTCACCCGGGAGCTCAGCTTTCAGACGTCTGCTTTGCTTGCTGTCTTAGCCCCGTCTCCCATACACAAATTTTAAATGAAAAAAGAAGCAATAAATACAGGATGGTACAAACTTGAGACTTTATCATTGACTAAGCAGCAATTAAATAAAATGTTATGGCATGAAAAAGGAAATTTAATTTTAAAAGAAATTCAAAATAAAATAATTTGTCAAACTCTTCCGATATGGTTTAAACTGAGGAAGCAAATGAACCACAGGGGCAAGATATATGACTTCATGGAGATAGAGATTTTAGAATCCTTTATAGAAGATATAAATCTAGATCATTGGAAAGAAAAGAATATTGGAGAGATCGGATGCATTATGACAGGAGGTTTAGTTAAATTATTCGCCACTTTAAGGCTAGAATATGAGCTACCTATTTCAGAAACATTCAATTATATAAGGGTGCAATCTTTTCTTTCTAAGAATTATGTGGAGGGGAAGAATAGAGGGTCTTTTTGTATCAAACAAATATTTGCTCATGCAAATTCTAGAAAATGATTATCAAAATGTTATATGTTGTCTCGATTAATTCCATATAATATTAATATAAATGCTTTGAACAAGTGGGAAACCGAGTGTAATATGTCCATAGAAGTGGATGCTTGGGGAAAAGCTCTACAAAAATTAAAGAAAAATGTTCATAACATTGTTTTGATTTAAACTTTTTATAAAGTTACCAGCAGATAGTATTTAGTACCTACTAGACTAAATAAAATAGATACTAATGTCTCAAATATATGCTGGTGATGTTCAAGTGCAGTTGGGAGTTATTTACATATCTGTTGGAACTGTCCAAAAATAAAACAAATTTGGGATCAAGTGTACCGTACTTTAGTTAAACTAGAAGGGATTAAGATTGATAAAAACCCAGTCACTGCAATTCTTCACTGGGGTTGGCCTGATCTAACTGCTATACATTTCTATTTAGTTACCCATAGTTTTCTAGCCTTAAAGATTATTATAGCGAGAGAATGGAAACAATCAAAATAAATATAATTTTATCACTGGGTAAACAATTAATATTCCAACTGAAAATGGAACTGGGGTATGCTGGAGAAATAAGTCTTCGGTTAAGAAAACAAAAGCAAAAGAAAACTGCCTTCTAAGAGTTATGTCCCTGCTAGGATAATAAAGTGATTAGTGCATTTCGGTAAAAGGAGTTATATTGTATTAGATTATTTACTCTTTCTTTTCTCTCTGCTTGGGCCCTACTTCATAGTATTGTATTTGTCAGGATGTTTGATTGAATGAGCCAGTTTACATTATGGATGGTTTTATATAATGTTTATCTAATGTATTGTCTGTCACTGTAATGAAAAACAAATAAAGAATATTTATAAAAAAAAAAATATATATATATAGACACCAGAGCCATTAAATTTAAATACAGTGGTTCTGGTGACTATAAGAATTGTATTTTTGTTATTGGGAAAAAAAATGTCTCCTAACTTTTTTAGCTGGCTTCTATATTTAAAGAAAATTTGTTAAGCCCTGTACTATGGTATCCCAACCGTGCCAAAATTCACAATACGATTCCTCTGTTCATTCCCTGATCAACATGGCTTTTAAGTACCACTTTTCCAAATCACTATTTATACCAAAGTCACCTCAAATGAGCAGACTGTGGACATGCAATTGGCAATCTAAATGTGGCAAAAAGGGTGATATTTTTTTTTTCTTCTTCTCTCTCTCTCTCCTTCCAATGGTAAAAAGTGCTCCCAAATGAGCACATCATAAAAGGTAATGTCGCTATAACACAATTGTTAAACATGTGTATTAAAAATTCATATTTTTTTTTTATTTCCACACCTGAAGTAATAAGAATTGCATTATTGAATCAACATAGCAATAATGGTTATTTACAACTATTATAAGAGTAAATGCAGTGTTGCAAGGGAACCTAAGAGCATAATTTACAAACAATAAAGGTTTAAAAATAAAAAACTGAAAAAATAAGACATAAAACAAACAAAAAAAATAAACATAAAAGGAGAATAATAATAAATGGAGAAAACTAGGGATCTTGAAAAGGACAATGAACACATGGAGATCTAAAATATCATATACAGTGAAATCGCAGGGGGATATTGACATATCCGATAAAGAAAATCTTCAAATTGAGTAAAAATCAAATGAAACATTGCTTCTTACTCAGCCTTAAGTCTTAAAAAGGAACCAAAAACCAAATCATGCAAATCTTAAAGTGGTATTATCCTATGTGATAAAAAATGATCTTAAAGTTAGAGTGACATATCAAATCCCCAAATAGTCCCCAACAATACCACTTAAAGTAAAATTTAAATAAAGTCTTTCCATTACTAAAAAATAAAAAGTTCAAAATCTGTCAAAAATGGACAGTGTGCATCCTTCGGTTTGTACATTTACAGAATGTGTAGGATTTACACTCTATCATTGGTTGCTCACTTATTTTGTTTGTATATATCCCAATATTAGTTTCAATTTAAATGTAAATGTTTTCAAATTTTTTTTTTTTAAAGAAGACTGTTCAGGAGAGCACTGCAAGTAAATCAATTAGTGCTGAATCGTCATCACCAAGACCAACAAATAAGGTGAGTGTGAATAGGTGTCTCTGTATGTAATTCTATGTAATCAGGGGTAGGCAACTGTCTGTACTCCAAATGTTCTGGACTACTTTTCCCATACTGCTATTGTTGTAGCAGTATCATGTTATGTATCATGCTGGCAAAGCATCAAGGAAGACGTGGGCCACAATATCTGGATTGCTGAAGGTTGTTTCCCCCTAATGCAAGTTTTAACAATTTAATTATATTTGTTGGTTGTAAATATGACTTTTCAATATTTGTACTTTCTGTTTAAACATTTCCATATTTATCTATATTTTAGGAGGCTGTTCAAGAGAGTTTCAGCAAGCAATTAAATAATTCTGAATTGGATGGTCTAAAAATATCATCTCCAAGAAGAAAGGTACAAAAATAATAATGTTTAGCCTGCAGAATCCATTAATGCACCCTCTTAGGTTAACTCCTGGAACTGTGAATATGTTAGTGTATGGTATGCATGTATATGTGTGTGTGTGTGTGTATATATATATATATATATATATATATATTATTATTATTATTATTATTATTATGATATTTATAGAGCGCCGTCAAATTCCGCAGTGCTTTACAATGGGTGGACGAACAGACATGTAGTTGTAACCAGACAAGTTGGACACACAGGAACAGAGGGGTTGAGGGCCCTGCTCAATGAGCTTACATGCTAGAGGGAGTGGGGTAAAATTACACAAAAAGGTAAGGATAGTATTAGAGTAGTGACAGTTGCAGAAGAGGAATCAGTTGGGAGCTATTAACAGTTTAATTGATACGCTTTTATGAAGAAGTGGGTTTTTAACAATTTTTTGAAGGAGTGGAGACTGGGTGAGCATCTAACGGAGGAGGGAAGCGAGTTCCACAGGAACAGTGCAGCCCTCGAGAAATCTTGAAGGCGAGCATCAGAGGTGGGAGTACGTACAGAAGATAGACGTAAGTCTTCAGCAGATTGTAAGGGCCTAGACGGGACATACTTGTGTATAAGGGAGAATAGATAGATGGGAGCAGCATTATGTAGAGATTTGAAAGCAAGAACCAGAATTTAAAATTGAGCTCTATATTTTATAGGAAGCCAATGTAGTAACTGACAGAAGGGTGAGGCATGGAAGGTGCGGGCGGACAGGAAGATGAGCCTTGCCGCTGCATTCATTATGGACTGTAACGGCGCAAGTTGGGAGCACGTAAGACCACTGAGAAGCAGATTACAGTAGTCAAGGCGAGAAAGGACAGTGGAATGGACCAACACCGTAGTCGCATCTGGCGTTAAGTAGGGGCGGATGCGCGCAATGTTTTTGAGATGGAAATGACATGATTTGGCGATAGATTGAACACGAGGCTTGAAGGAGAGGTCAGAGTCAAAGCGAACACCTAGGCAGCGAGCCTGCGTGGTGGAGCTGATGGTAGCACCGTTGACTTGGAGGGAGACAGACACAGGAGTAACACTTGTGGGAGGAAAGACTAGAATTTCAGTTTTGGTCAAGTTTAGTTTAAGGAAGTGGGCAGCCATCCAGTTAGAAACAGCAGAGAGGCAGTCAGTGACACTAGTCAAGAGGGACGGGGAGAGATCAGGAGAGGACAGGTAGATTTGCGTGTCATCTGCATAGAAATGATATTGGAAGCCAAAGTAGCTAATGAGTTTACCAAGGAAGGCAGTATTTATGGAGAACAGTAGGGGACCAAGGACTGAACCTTGGGGGACACCAACCAAGAGGAGTTGGGGAGAAGAAGCAGAGCCAGAGAAAGAAACACTGAAAGAGCACCAGGAGAGAGCAATATCTTGTAGACCGATATTGCGGAGGATGAGAAGAAGCTGTTGATGATCAACAGTGTCAAAAGCCGCAGACAGGTCAAGGAGAATTAGGATAGAGTAGTGACCACGAGATTTTGCAGCGAGTAGATCATTGGATACTTTGGTCAGTGCCGTTTCCACAGTGTGCTTAGCGCGGAAACCAGACTGAAGCGGGTCTAGCAGAGAGTTGGACTCGAGGAAGTCTGTCAATCTAGCATACACAATTCTTTCACGGATCTTGGATGCAAAAGGCAGTAGCGAGATAGGATGATAGTTGGATGGGGAGTTAGGGTCAAGATTGGGCTTCTTTAGAATTGGGGTTACTGTTGCATGTTTGAAGGGTGATGGAAATATACCAGAGGAGAGAGAGAGATTGAGAATTTTAGTGAGAGGTGGATAAAGAGAAGAAGACAGAGTACGGATGAGATGCGAGGGAATTGGATCTAGGGAGCAGGTGGTGGGGCGGGAGAACTGGAGCAGAGCAGAAACCTCTTCCAATGTAGCGGGTGCGAATGAACATAGAACAGCAGAGGGAGTGAAGTTAGGGGAAGTATTGTAAGGAGAAGAAGAAAGATGAGAGATCTCTTCTCAGATTGTAGAAATCTTGTCAGTGAAGTGAGTTTCAAAGTCTGAGGCGGTCAAGTTAGTAGGTGGAGAAGGAACAGCAGGGTGAAGAAGAGAGTTAAATGTGTGAAATAGTCGTTTGGGTTCGCGGGAGAGTGTGGTTATGAGGGTATTGAAGTAATTAACTTTTGCAGAGGAAAGAGCCAAGCTGTATGAGCTCAGCATAAATTTATAGTGGAGAAAGTCAGATGCACAGTGAGACTTTCTCCAACAGCGTTCAGCAGTTCTAGAGCATTTTTGGAGGTATCGAGTGAGCTTGGTGTGCCAGGGTTGTTGTTGGGGGGGCCTGCGGCGTTTAAATGTACAAGGTGCCATGCAGGGCCGGACTGGGAATTAAAAGCAGCCCTGGAAAAAAATTATTTACCAGCCCCATAATGCGTCGCGCCAGCATAGTGTGCAGATACAGAGTTAGAAAAGATAACTTAAAATTAAAATTATTACTCCAACGTGAAATAAGGCACATATAGGCTTAAAAAAAAAGAGTGCAGATTTATTTTAAGCAGACGTGCCTTTGCATATAACCAATGTTTCAGTCCAACTACCATGACATATTAAGGAACGCTTGGTAATGGGACTGAAATGGTGAATGTATGTAGGGCACAACTGTAAAAAATTACGTTATCTTGTTTATTTTGAGGTCCTGTGGGTGCACTCTTCACTTTAAATATGTTATTGTGCTGGATTATGCACCTAGCAACAAGACTGGGCCAATATCTGCTTATTACATATTGTACATATCAATGACATTTCTTAGTGTATTATGCATATATAAATGTACATTAATATATGTGTAAATATAATAGGCATAATTTTTATATATATATATATATATATATATATATATATATATATATAATATAAATCAGTGGCGGATCCAGAGCCTGATCTCAGGAGGGGCACCTATAGATTATTTAAAGAAATAATCCATGCACAATAACCACTACTGCTCTGTGTAGTGGGTATGGTGCCAGGAGTGCCGGGACCCGCTCCCAGAGTAAGTAGTCAAACCGTTTAAGTACAGTTTGACAACTTACCTGGGGTCTGCTGGGATATGGGGCTGTAGTAGGGTATAGGAGCAGTGGTGCAATGTGTGAGAGGTGCAATGTGTGTGAAATGTTCAGTGTGTAGGGTGCGTGGGGCAATGTGTGTATGGGTGGCTGTGTGTGTTGGGAATGTGTGTATGGGGGTCTGTGTGTGTGTATGGGGGTGCAGTGTGTGAATGTGTATGGTGTGTGTGGGCAGTGTTTGTATGGGGCTAGAGTTCACTCTCACCACTTGGACCACCAGGAATCCCTGGTGGTCGCAGTGGTGAGAGTGAACTCTAGCCCGTAGCTCCAGGGCTAGAGTTTCCCTGTGGCACTCTCCCTCCCCCTCTGTCTCTCTCTATTCATCCCTCTTTCTCCCCTTGTGTCTCACTCTCCCCCCTCTCCCTGTGGCACTGTCTCTCTCTATTCACCCCTCTTTCTCCCCGTGTGTCTCACTCTCCCCCCTCTGTCTTTTTCTCCCTCCTTTCCCTGAGGCACTCTCCCTCCCCCTCTGTCTCTCTCTATTTACGCCTCTTTCTCCCCTTGTGTCTCACTCTCCCCCCTCTGTCTCTTTCTCCCTCCTTTCCCTGTGGCACTCTCCCAACCCCTCTGTCTCTCTCTATTCATCCCTCTTTCTCCCCTTGTGTCTCACTCTCCCCCCTCTGTCTCTTTCTCCCCCCTTTCCCTGTGGCACTCTCCCTCCCCCTCTGTCTCTCTCTATTCGCCCCTCTTTCTCCCCTTGTGTCTCACTCTCCCCCCTCTGTCTCTTTATCCCTCCTTTCCCTGTGGCACTCTCCCTCCCCCTCTGTCTCTCTCTATTCGCCCCACTCTCCCCCCTCTCCCTGTGGCACTCTCCCCCCCTCTGTCTCTCTCTCTATTTACCCCCCCTCTGTCTCTCTCTCTCTATTCACCCCCCCCTCTGTCTCTCTCTCTCTTCACCCCCCCTCTGTCTCTCTCTCTCTTCACCCCCCTCTGTCTCTCTCTCTCTTCACCCCCCCTCTGTCTCTCTCTCTCTTCACCCCCCTCTGTCTCTCTCTCTTCACCCCCCTCTGTCTCTCTCTCTCTTCACCCCCCCTGTCTCTCTCTCTCTTCACCCCCCCTGTCTCTCTCTCTCTTCACCCCCCCTCTGTCTCTCTCTCTCTTCACCCCCCTCTGTCTCTCTCTCTTCACCCCCCCTCTGTCTCTCTCTCTCTCTTCACCCCCCCTCTGTCTCTCTCTCTCTCTTCACCCCCCTCTGTCTCTCTCTCTTCACCCCCCCTCTGTCTCTCTCTTCACCCCCCCTCTGTCTCTCTCTCTCTTCACCCCCTCTGTCTCTCTCTTCACCCCCCCTCTGACTCTCTCTCTTCACCCCCCTCTGTCTCTCTCTCTCCACCCCCCCTGTCTCTCTCTCTCCACCCCCCTCTGTCTCTCTCTCTCCACCCCCCTCTGTCTCTCTCTCTCTTCACCCCCCCTCTCTCTCTCTTCACCCCCCCCCTCTCTCTCTTCACCCCCCTCTGTCTCTCTCTTCATCCCCCCTCTGTCTCTCTCTTCATCCCCCCCTGTCTCTCTCTTCATCCCCCCCCTCTGTCTCTCTCTTCACCCCCCCCCTGTCTCTCTCTTCATCCCCCCCTCTGTCTCTCTCTTCATCCCCCCCCCTCTGTCTCTCTCTTCATCCCCCCTCTGTCTCTCTCTTCATCCCCCCCTCTGTCTCTCTCTTCATCCCCCCCCCTCTGTCTCTCTCTTCATCCCCCCCTCTGTCTCTCTCTTCATCCCCCCCCTCTGTCTCTCTCTTCACCCCCCCCCTCTGTCTCTCTCTTCATCCCCCCCCTCTGTCTCTCTCTTCATCCCCCCCCCCTGTCTCTCTCTTCATCACCCCCCTCTGTCTCTCTCTTCATCCCCCCCCTCTGTCTCTCTCTTCATCCCCCCCCCCACTTCCATCCCCCCCACCCACCTACTTCCATCCCCCCCACCCACCTGAGAGGAGTCAGGGGGCCGGCCGGCCGCATTGCACGCTGCAGCCTCGCCGGTCCGGCAGCACTGTTAATGCTGAGGGCTGAAGGGGGAGGGAGCTTATCTCTACCATGCTCCCTCGCGGTTCCCACAATCCCCAGCACGGATGCTGCTGGGGATTGTGGGAACCGCGAGGGAGCATGGTAGAGAGACATGCTCCTCCCTCAGCCCTCAGCATTAGGTGTGCCGCCGGACCAGTGAGGCTGCAGCGTGCAATGGGGCCGCCTGCCGGCCGGCCCCCTCAAAGTGTGTGCCACCGGACCGGCCACCCGGTGGCACATATTGCCAGAGCAGCCCCCAGGAGCCGCGGCCCACCGGGAAATTTCCCGGTATCCCGGTGGGCCAGTCCGGCCCTGGTGCCATGATGTCTAGTTGAGAGGAGAGGGTAGAATTGTAGAAGGAGGTTGCAGAACTAGGACAGGTGAGGTTTAAGATAGGTAAAAGGAGAGTTCTTCATATAGAACTTTCATTAGGACATAGTGACACTATATCCTGATAAAAGTTCTATATGAAGAACTGAAACGTTGACCGATTGTGGAATCTTCGTACCATTAAAAGAACTATTTTCTTCACAAGACCTTGAGTGCTGTCTACTTATATTTTGGTGTGTATATATATATATATATATATATATATATATATACACACACACATATACTAAAATCCAATTTTTCATCTTTGCATATTTTTTTTTTAAATCTCATGATTTCTATTCCACATACTGTATTGCAATTTCCCTATCTATATTTAAAATCCAAAGAAAGATAGACAGACAATACGCTTCACATAACTGCCATATACATTGTTTTTACTTACCAAAGTCAAGATGAGTAAATGGAACAAGAGAGGAAGTTATGAGCGTTTACATTAAAATAGAGATGTTAAACACAGCTATATTTTGTAGGAGCGTTTCCAATGGACTTCTTATGAGAGGTGGCAGTTTTACTGCTGCTCTTCAAAAGACGAAGTTACAATGTGCACATGTATGCAATAATTATTTTAAAGCAAAATTTCCTGCAGCCACTTCAGAGTATCCTTCCCTTAATATACTTATACAACATCAACACAAAAAGAAAAGGGCACCCTTTCCATTTTTATGTTGTAATAATAATAAAGTGATTTCTCAAAATTATAATACCAATTAGTGTGAATTTACCCTAGTCTTTGGTATGAGAGAATATCCCCATAAAAGTTCCAATAGCTACCATTTATTGTGTTGGAATTAAGTACGTGTTTTAATCCCCTTTGATCAAAGGGGATAATTTAGCGAAAATATTTTTGTGTACTTGTTTAATGGCAGGTGGTCTCTGACCAATCCAAATAAAATGGGTCATGCAATCTATTATCCTGTTGGAATTGTAGCCTCTTTATGGTCATATTATTGACCTAAATCCCATCCATTATCACAGAACAACATATAGAATTCATTGATCTACGTATATGGAATAATGTATTGTAATTTATTTCACATGTATCTTTTTATGTACTGTATTCTCACTTTCTTTTCTAATATGCTTGTATTTGTTTTCTTAAGGAGACTGTTCAGGAGAGCCTTGATAGGCAATTAAATAATGCTGAATTTGATTGTCTCACATTATCTCCAAGGCAAAAGGTCAGTATTATAATTTTAAAATGTCCTCATGAGTCTTTATTCTAAAGATTGTATTTTCTTTATTGTCATGCACTGTTTAAATATTGTATTGAAGAAATACAATGCAATGTTTTCCTTATTATTAAGGTGTACCTGTCAAGGCAAGTCATTTTTACATATTTCAAATTTTATTGAACTTCTTCAAAATGAGTATTACAACACAGGTATACATTGTAATTCAAACAAGTTACATTACGAGTCAAAAGTCATGTGTGTGATCTTAACATGAACTGGGTGATACCCAATAAAATCATAGAGAAACTTTGAAAAGCATAGAAAGCATATACACTGTATGTAAGGAAAGAAAAGGAGAAGAAAATAAACAAACGTATATACGTGCACCCTCCTGAACAATCCCGAACTCGCCTGTTCAGAGGCAGACAGTCCATGCCCTGTTCTCAATATTGGATCTTGTGTGATCACTATGCCTCCTAAATGTCTGTAAATTCGGGGTTTTGTTATGAAACAGTCAACATAATTAACGGTTGTCTATTGTGTGGATTGGAAATCCATCCACAGTGCCCATACCTTTTAGAATTTATTTGTTTTACTAGATAGTGTGTGACATTCCCACATAGAAATATGTGCTGGAAAGAGGTTTAGCACTTTATTTTATTCTAGTGTCTCCCCAGATTTCCATGCTCCTGCTATGCACACTTTTGCAGTCAGGAGTATATGTAGGATTGGATGTTTGCTTTCTCCCTGCAATCCGTTTGAGAACATATCTACTAGGTATATTTCTGGGTATATGGGAATATCACAACCCATCAGTTTGAGTATTTGTGCCTATATCTTGTCCCAGTAAGACACTAGTTACCTACAATCCCAGAAAGTGTGGAGAATGGTGACCTGATCATATTTGCATTGCCAACACTGGGAGCTCTCTGTCTTGTATACTTGGGTTAATCTACTGGGGACCATGTACCATCACATTAACAATTTGTGACTAACCTCCCAGTGTCGTATACTGCAGAATACCTCCTACATTTGGCAATGGTTGTCCCCCATTGCTCAGGTGAAAAAGTCTTCCTAATCTCCTGTTCCCATTTTATCATATAGGGAAGTTTTGATAAGCTGTGTGTACACAAATGCAAGGGGTTTGATGGGGCAATGTTCTCCCACAGAGATTTTGTGAAATGGATTGTTGTTGGATTTTTTTGTTGGTGTAAATCTGTTTTTATTGAGGTAACGTAAGCAGGTAAATGAGGTGCGCAAGCCTCCATATACAAACAATAAAATATAAAGTGTGTACATTTTCGGTTGATTCACAAAAACTGTTATCATAAACTTAAGTCTCGGTGTAATGGCAAACATATAATTAGCTTCACCTCATATGTGAGTACTGACAATCATGAGTTAGCGTAAAGATCAGAGTTATGTCCGAAGCAATTATTGAGTACATTACATTGTTTATGGGTATAGGTTACTCTTAAGTATCAGGACAGGTTTAAATCTCTTTTCCCGCAATTTTGGGATTTGTATGATCGAGGTATGTACCTAATGGAGAAGTAAAGATGTATGTGGGTGGTGGGATAGCTATAGGGGAGGGTAATGAAGTGAGTTGCCATCTCGTTGGAGTCCCTGTTATAGGTCTTTTGTTGTGGTACGTGGTTATTCTATTCCCTGGGGACCGTCAGCGTGAAGGGTGTCATGTGAGTGGTTTACTCCTGATGGTCTTATCGGGTATTTTTTTGTTTGTCATATGTTTGGATTGGGACTTGTTTGTCTGCTCCCGCCAGGGCGTTCACCTCACAGTGAGCCACAGGGTGGTCGTGGAGTCTACTATTCGGAGCAGATGGTATATAGCAAATGTGGTCCATGGCCTGTATTTGGTTTGTGAGTGGTGAGCGTTCTGTATGATATCTGAAAGGCGACGTAATATGACCTTGCATGTGTCCTAATGTAGCTTCTTCTCTCCGTCCCCTTCCGTCTCCCTCCGGGTCCTCTCCGCCCTCTTGGTCGTGCCATTGTGGTGTCATCGGGTGTTCTCAGGAGTGATGTATATTAGGGGTGGGAAGTGGGTAGTACTCCGCCGTCCGTCCTCCCCCCAGCCCATGCCCAGCTTAAAGTAGCCAGCGTTTCCTACGCCCCCACCATGAACGAGAACCATGGCTGCCATGCCTCTGCGTGTCTGTCCCCCCTCCCTGCCAGGGAAGCCCGGAACGCTTCTGCTACCTGGATATCCTTGACTCTTTGAATCCATTCCCCCCGCGTGGGGATTGCAGTCCGTTTCCAGTAAACTGGCACAAGGGATTTGGCAGCGTTTAACAGGTGTCGCAGAATCGATTTATTGTATCTAGAGATTGTTTGTGAAGATATTTGTAGTAGTACAAGTTCGGCCGACCATGTGAAATGGATTGTTCTGCTGTATTCAGTTCAGCATGAATATCGGATGCAGACGAGGAGCCCCCCGACCAGCTGCCATCTTGGTCACCTCTGGTTTTAGGGTGTTCAGTTGTCCTATGGGACTTGGGGGTGACATAGAGGCTTCTCAAAGTATTCAAAATTTGCTACACTTATTATGGGATTATGGGTTGGGAGTCGCTTAGGGATAAAATCGCCCAGAGCCACTACTCCATGCATTCACTCGCACTGACGATAGGCAAGCCTCCAGTAGAAGTTTATTTTAATAGACACAGAGTATTGTTTTACCTGTACTTTGTTTGTTGCATGCAAACATATTGAATTTTGAGAAAAAAAGTAAAGGTGCCTCCCACCTGTCAATCCTATCAGTGATGCTCTTGCTCTCCAGCACAGTAACAGAGCGTGCATTGCTTTGATTATTCTTTTGGCAAACTAATTTCATGTTTTTCCAGAGAAATATAAGTATAGAGTCATCATTACTTTGTTCCAAAACTGGCAACGTCAGAATCGTGGGGAGATGTGCCCAATGAGAACCTTTCCTAAACTAGGAAATAGCTTAGGAAAAGGATAGGTGTAGGTGGGAAATTAGGTGCTATATTAGTCTAACACACACACAGGCACATAATAAAGTAACATCTCTTGAAGCTGAAATATACAATTCATGATGGCACATGCATTAGATGTTATCAGTGACAGGGATTCTATAATGGCAGATTCACTATATCAAACAAAGGAACATAAGTGGAACCTGATTCCATATGTGTGTCTCACACAGGATTTCAGGCATCAATTCAAATGATCTGATACAAGGAATCATTGCTTCTGGGTGTTGCATGCCCAATGTGAACACAGTCTGCAAAATGTTCCAATCTTTATCCCATGTGTTTTACTTGAAAAACATATACCGTATATACTCGAGTATAAGTCGAGTTTTTCGGCACATTTTTTGTGCTGAAAAACCCCAACTCGACTTATACTCGAGTCAATGTCTGTATTATGGCAGTTTACATTGCCATAATACAGACAAGGGGCTGTGTAGGAGGGGGGCTGGCAGAGAGCGTTTACTTACCTCTCCTGCAGCTCCTGTCAGCTCCCTTCTCCTCCGCGCCGGTCCGGTCAGCTCCCCTGTCAGCTCCCAGTGTAAGTCTCGCGAGAGCCGCGGGGTCAGAGCGCGGCCGCGAGACTTACACTGGGACTTGCAGAGGGAGCTGACCGGACCAGCGCGGAGGAGAAGGGAGCTGACAGGAGCTGCAGGAGAGGTAAGTAAGAGCTTCCTGCCAGCCCCCCTCCACTGAACTGCCAATGCCACTGGACCACCAGGGAGTGAGAGCCCCCCTCCCTGCCATGTATCAAGCAGGGAGGGGGGACGAAAAATATATAAATAATAATATTTAAAAAATAATAATAAAATAAAAAATAATATAACAAAAAAAATTATTAAAATAATAATTAGAAAAATAATAATAAAAATGCCCACCCCCCACCAAGGCTCTGCAACACATACACACACTCACACTGCATTCATATACACCCACTGCACTCATACACACACTGCACTCATACACACACACTGCATTCATACACACACACTGCATTCATTATATACACACACTGTAAATAAATATTCAATTAATATAATTTTTTTAGGATCTAATTTTATTTAGAAATTTACCAGTAGCTGCTGCATTTCCCACCCTAGTCTTATACTCGAGTCAATACGTTTTCCCAGTTTTTTGGGGTAAAATTAGGGGCCTCGGCTTATATTCGGGTCGACTTATACTTGAGTATATACTTTATGTATTTATTTTAGCACAAAATGCTAAACTGAGGTACAAACATTCCATCAGATCAGAACCATGTGATCTTTGCAAGGTCATCCATGCCACCATGTTACAGATACCCCAGTAGGTTAACGTTCATGATGTATGATATGTGGCATTATGTGGCATTATGTTTTCCTATTTACTTTCTCTGTTCCTTCGAATCCTTCACTAGTCTTGTGTGAGGCAGTGAAGGAGCCGCTTAGTTTAGAGTGGTGGCAGCTCCTTAATATTCCTAGGCAGACAAATGCATATGCCTGACAGTTGAGGAGTAGGAAGCCCCAAAGGGCAGTTAAAAAACTTGTGGAAAAACTACAAGTAAGTTATTAATTGGTAGTTGTAAGAACAGTGATAGGCTAAATAATTGGGCCATACGGCATACCTAATGACATGAAATCTACCAAAGAGTGTTCTTGCTATGTGAGAATAGCGGAAGCCTTAGTGTTGTGTTAGGTCTTGCTCAAGCAGGGATGGGTAGAGATTTTATGAACCTTCTTTGGGCACAGAGCCAGGCATGAGTGATGGTTTGCCATGCACCAGACATCTCGAAATACCACACATGCTAATTTCTTGGCAATGTGCACACTGACTGTTCTTGCGAAAGCATGCAAATTAAGGGTTTCTCTTCATAATATATGTTTACTAGGCAGTGCGTCTGGACTTTAATAAGGGAGAATGGAAAATTACTGTATACTGATGACATACTTGCCTGCAAAATTAATTAACATATTCTAAAGTCAGCAAGCGTAACATGCCAGGCCAAAGGAAGTGTCATAAATATCTTTGCAAAACAAGAAGGTTTGAGATCATTAGAGCTACAGAAAGACTAGGCTTGGGAAGAAGGGGCAAGATTGCAAAGGCTGCAGACGAGATCTGTAGCTTTTTCATCCTGTTTTAGGTATAACCCCAATAAAAAAATGTATGGAGGTTTTCATTTGTGCATATCTACTACATGGTGACTTGTTTTTGTATTTGGGCAGTAGAGTGTCCCTTTAAAGCAGGCAACTACTTTATTGTTCCTTAGGAGAGAGATAATCACTAGTTTATTTGTAGAACTAATCTAATTATTTGATTCTGGTGTTGTTAATATGTCTTCTCTAATAAATGCAGTTAATGATTGATCTTCAATTATCTAACTGATTCTTTTTACCTAATGGGATTTGAAATATGTGTGAACTTGTGGAATATTAACTCTTTATAGCTCAAATTGGGTCCAGAAAAGCTCTCAGTAGGACTAAAAAATCTAGACCTACACAATTCTCCCATTCACCTGGTCATTGGTTATATCTACTTAAGACATTATGTGATACTAAAATAGGAGAATTCTAGGGGTGGATGTTCTGGTGACTAGAGATACACCTCATGACAAACAAATAAACCATTTCCTGATCCATTTAACTAAACCAGGAGAAGTCAACCTTTTAATACCCACCGTCCACTTGTCCACTTGTGTATTTTTGCTGAGGGTAAAATTTCCTTACAGCCCACCAGTGCCACAGTAACTAAATTTTTTTGCAAGGTGCGACTTTTTTTTTTTGTTATAGAAAAGAGGGTTTTTAAAAAAATATTTACTTAAATTTATCTTTTTATTTCTACTTTATGCATGTTTATACATATATATAATTTAAAATTAATGAATTTCCACATCTCCATCGAGCTGCTTAAATGGAAGAAAAATAAAGTTAAATGTTACAACAATAACGTTTATTGAAAGGACGTTTAACTGATGATTAATCCTTGAGGCTGATGCTGCGAGACTAAATATTTGATATACGGTTTGATTTTCATAGGGAACAAACGATTTTTGTTTATTTTAAGACGGTTTATCTGTTTGGTGATAATATGATTAACATCACTAAAGCCTGAATCTACAAGATGTGTGGTAGGGAAAATTATCAACACATTGAATACCATTTTCCACCTATTTAGATATAATACAGGCATGTTTTATTTTCCCAGAGGTTTTGGTATTCACCACTGTCAAAATTACATTTGCTCTTTTTATCATGTTATGTTCTAATAGTTCTTCTTGGCAAGTTATATCAACCTCAGGAACATTTTCTGTAAACGGATTTATCATTCAGTTCAAAATATCTTGAAATCGTTTTTCCATATACAATTTAAGTTCGTTGAGGAAGCTACTGAACCCTTTCAATTTTCTCTGGAGTTACATCATCTTTTATTGATAACAGTTCAGGAAACTGATTAAATTATATCTTCAAAAGATAATGACGGCGAAGATCAAGCATTTTGATAAATAACACAATATTTTTGCAACTTATAAGAGTTATTGACTCATTGAAGCTGCAAATTAATTTCATTAAACCTGTTAAAAATGTCTGCCAAATAAAAGGTATCATTCTTTACTGTTTTTAATTGTTCACAGAGACCACCCTCATTATTACTTTCAAAAACCTGTATGACACTATCTTTTAATGCAACAAAATAAGACAAGCATGTACCCTTTGTGACCTACGCTCTGCCCTCCACTGAGTAATGGCAAGTTGCGATTTCGTCACTTCCGGTAATGCTGCTTGTAGTTTTCCTGCATGGGTGCATGTTCTGTTCTTTTGCTCAGTTTCCAAACAAAACAGGACAAAAAGAACTGATTTAATGGGACAATGTCACACTTGGGTTAAGCTATGATCTTTCAGAAGTGGTGTCCACGTCAACTAGTAAATGGAAGAATGTTATCAGTCTATCCTAGTCTTCCATGTTTTTTTGCATGGAAAAACATTTTCTACAGATCCTGTAAACCACAGCTGCATCTCTCTTTCACTTCATTGAAATGGTGTACAGATGTTTTTGGACAAATTCAACTTTTTGTTTCCATTTTGGTGTTTTCCCTACATTCTTTAGAAACTGGTGAATTAAGGGGTAGATTTAAAATGGGACCATCACTAACCAGTATGTTAATCCTTAATCTTTATCTTGCAACTGAGCTCCTCCATCTTGGCTACCTGTCAGTCATTGTTAAAAATGCTGTCTTTTGCACCTGGATTTCAGCATTGAGAAAGCATATAGAGAAGAGGAGAGATAAAAACCACATTTCTATTTTGTCCTTCACATTTGCACTGTTTGCCCTTCACATTTGCACTGTTTGCCCTTGCTTTGTCAAGTGTGAACTGGATTGAGATATTATTTGCTAAATCTTTGAAGGAATACAATATCATTAGGAATACAAACCTTTATTCCTAATGCTATAAGGCCCTTGTCCATAGTTAATGCCTCCCCCCCAATGGCACTTTACCTTTTCTCTAGTGCTGAGTCTTCCTTGGTCCTGCTGCCTGCTCTACCTGCTGCAGAACTCGGCAGGCACCGCTCTCTTGCCCAAGGTTTGACAAATTTGCTTTGAATCTAGGAGCCAGCTAAAAAAGGTAGGAGCCAGGTTTTAAAATACAATTCTTAAAAGGACACAATAGTCACCAGGACCACTACAGCTTAATGTAGTGGTTCTGGTGTCCATAGCCAGCTTCCTAGTGACACCTCTAGTGACAGTCACTCAGACAGTCACTCAGACAGTCACTAGAGGTGCTTCCTGTGTCAGTGCTGCACCTACATTCAGCATCTCCACGCTCTGCATGGAGGTGCTGAACATTATCCATAAAGATGCATTGATTCAATGCATCTCTATGAGGAGATGCTTATTGGTTTTGCAGCCAATCCTATGGCAAAACATTGGATTGGCTGAGATCATCAAGCTTACTGATCTCAGCCATAAAGGCAAGGCCAGTCGAGCAGGGGCGTTTTAACCGCAAGGCAAACAAGGCATTTGCCTTGGGCGGCATTTTCCAGGGGGCGGCAAAAAACGCCGCCCCCAAATGCCCAGGGCAAGTGCCTTGTTAGCCTTGCGGCTAACTGGGCTGCCGGTCGGGCTGATGGGCTGGTCGGGCGGCTGGCGAGGGAGCTCTTCCTCTGAGCTCTCTACTCAGCTCCCTCGCGCGCCGCAGAGTGAGGCTGGGAGCCGGAATATGACGTCATCTTCCGGCTCCCAGCCTCACTCTGCGGCGTGCGAGGGAGCTGAGCAGAGAGCTCAGAGGAAGAGCTCCCTCGCCAGCCGCCCGCCCAGCAACCAGCCCAGCAGCCCGACCGGCAGCCCCACTAGACCCCAGGGAGATAGAGAAACCCCCCCCCAGCATTCCCAAAGGTAAGGAGGCTGGGGGGGTAGGTTAAATTAATTATATATATATATATATATATATATATAAAATATATATATATATTATATATATTTATTATATATATTATTATATTATATTATATATATTATATATATTATATATTATATATATTATATATATTAAATATATATAATATAATAATATATAATATATATAATATAATATATAATATAATATAATAATATAATATATATATAAAATAAATATATATAATATATATATAATAAATATTATATAATATATTATATTATATATATTATATTATATATTATTATATTATATATATTGTATTATATATTATTATATTATATATATATATTATATAACATTATATTATATATTTTATTATATATTATATTATAATATATTATATATCAGAGAGTGTGTGTGTCTGACAGTGAGTGTGTGTGTCTGTTAGTGAGGTGTGTGTCTGTTAGTGAGTGTGTGTGTGTCTGCTAGTGAGTGTGTGTGTCTGACTGTGTGTGTGTGTCTGTTAGCTAGTGTATGCGTATCTGTCAGTGAATTTGTGTGTGTGTGTATTTAGAAGGCGGGACGGGGGGGGGGGAAGGGTTGGGTGGGGGTGTCGCGGGGGGGGGGGAGGTGGGAGAGGGGCGCCTGAGTTTTGTCCTGCCTAGGGCAGCACAAAACCAGGATACACCACTGCAGTCGAGGGGAGACCAGTACTGCGTGGGGAAAAAAAGGTGTGTAAAAAACACCATTCCCTTGCGAACGGAAGGGGTCTGGTAACCTACACACACATCATGACACACCATGACAGACATACACACACACGCATATACCATGACCGACACACACATATACCATGACACAGAAACACACCATCACACACACATATATACTGATGCACACACATTACACACACCATGACTGACCCACACACCATGACAGAAACAGACACATATACTGCACGAATAGTAAGTGCAAATTGGGAGCTGTGACGTCTCTGTTCTGCTCCCCCACCCTTGGGCGCTGCTTGGTTAGACCGGGCCAGAATATGATGTCTAAGCTGCGCGCGGGTGAGCAGAGACATCACAGCTCCCTATTCGCGCCTACTTATTTGCGCAGCCAGACGCCCACCCTGCACGAGCACCCAGCATGCCACCTGCCTCCATAATCCTCCAACTTGCTGCCCGCCTGAATGATCCCCCAGCATGCCATCCTCCTGAATGATCCCCCAGCATGCCACCCGCCTCTGAGGTAAAGGGCTCGCATATCCTAGGCGCCAAATAAAATTTGTCGAGGCCTGCTTAAGCCAATGGTCCAATGCAATGCTTCTTATAGAGAAGCATTGGGGACCTATGTGCATGTATCTAAATGTTTTCTGTCAGGAAAACAGCCTCTAGAAGTGTGTTTAACCCTGAAATGTGTACATTTCAGTATCTCTATAACTGAGATGTTTTAGTTTGCAAAGTTAAAACTACAGGGCCACTTCACCCAGACCACTTCATTGAGATGAAGTGGTCTGGGTGCATTTTGTGTCCCCCTAATTTAAATTTTAAAGAAAATGGAGCACCTCATGAAATTAAGTTAAAACACATTTCAGGTGATTTTCAATGCCATGACAGTTCCCCTTTAAGATTAATTCACATATCGTGACTGCTTCCCTGTAATAATGGTAGTTAAAGGGACACTATAGTCACCTGAACAACTTTAGCTTAATGAAGCAGGTTTGGTGTATAGAACATGCCCCTGCAGCCTCACTGCTCAATCCTCTGCCATTTAGGAGTTAAATCCCTTTGTTTATGAACCCTAGTCACACCTCCCTGCATGTGACTTGCACAGCCTTCCATAAACACTTCCTGTAAAGAGAGCCCTATTTAGGCTTTCTTTATTGCAAGTTCTGTTTAATTAAGATTTTCTTATCCCCTGCTATGTTAATAGCTTGCTAGACCCTGCAAGAGCCTCCTGTATGTGATTAGTAAGTAAGTTCAATTTAGAGATTGAGATACAATTATTTAAAGGAACACTATAGTCACCTAGATTACTTTAGCTAAATAAAGCAGTTTTAGTGTATAGATCATTCCCCTGCAATTTCACTGCTCAATTCACTGTCATTTAGGAGTTAAATCACTTTGTTTCTGTTTATGCAGCCCCAGCCACATCTCCCCTGGCTATGATTGACAGAGCCTGCATGAAAAAAAAACCTGGTTTCACTTTCAAACAGATGTAATTTACCTTAAATAATTGTATCTCAATCTCTAAATTGAACTTTAATCACACACAGGAGGCTCTTGCAGGGTCTAGCAAGCTATTAACATAGCAGGGGTTAAGAAAATCTTAATTAAACAGAACATGAAATAAAGAAAGCCTAAATAGGGCTCTCTTTACAGGAAGTGTTTATGGAAGGCTGTGCAAGTCACATGCAGGGAGGTGTGACTAGGGTTCATAAACAAAGGGATTTAACTCCTAAATGGCAGAGGATTGAGCAGTGAGGCTGCAGGGGCATGGTTTATACACCAAAACTGCTTAATTAGGCTAAAGTTGTTCAGGTGACTATAGTGTCCCTTTAAGGTAAATTACATCTGTTTGAAAGTGAAACCAGTTTTGTTTTCATGCAGGCTCTGTCAATCATAGCCAGGGGAGGTGTGGCTAGGGCTGCATAAACAGAAACAAAATGATTTAACTCCTAAATGACAGTGAATTGAGCAGTGAAATTGCAGGGGAATGATCTATACACTAAAACTGCTTTATTTAGCTAAAGTAATTTAGGTGACTATAGTGTTCCTTTAAGAAAAGTGATTTACATATGGGATCAAAAGACAGTTTAAGTAGATAACAGTAGCTCTTTCAATACTGAAATGTTTATTGCCTAACTAATTAGAAAGGTGCAAAGATCAGTTGGTACGTGACAGTTTGATTTTCCTTGCTACTACTTCTTTACCTTCTATAATTCACAAAACAAACTATTGCCTGAAACCCTCAAGGTGACTGGCAATTTCTGTAATGGGAAGGTGATATGTAAAAAATAAAAAGTCTTTATTTGGTATTTATCCACAGAAAAATAAATATTAGTCCACATTCTACTAGGATTTAGAACTATATTGAACAGCAGCTTTAATACATAGAAACATAGAATGTGACAGCAGATAAGAACCATTTGGCCCATCTAGTCTGCCCAATTTTCTAAATACTTTTCATTAGTCCCTGACCTTATCTTATAGTTAGGATAGCCTTATGCCTATCCCACGCATGCTTAAACTCCTTTACTGTGTTAACCTCTACCACTTCAGCTGGAAGGCTATTCCATGCATCCACTACCCTCTCAGTAAAGTAATACTTCCTGATATTATTTTTTTTTTTTTTTTTTTTTTTTTTTTTATTATTCTTTCTTTTATTTAAGGCATATGAGATGGGGTACAGAAGGTAGAGCAGGGGAAATGTATGCATAGGTACATCATGGGGTCAATACATCGATAGCATTAGTGCAACACATTTCTAAGATAGAGATGCCTCATTTTTAAATTTTGTTGTGTAACAAGGGTGAAACCACAGTAGATTTAGATTAACTAGGGCAGCATAGCCCAGTGACGATATTATTAAGTAAACTTATAACACAGGCATAGCTATAACGTAGATTTGTCAATGTATTACGACAGCACAGTTTGTGTAAGAGTAATGTGCTAGGTATTGAAGCAGACTAGTGTGTGTAGACTATATAGCGATGGTGTATGGCTGAGGCACAAGGTCATCCAGCTGAATTAAGCTATGCTCTTATGGCCTAGCAGGTAGTAGCGATCAGATATCTGACCATGAATCTATTCAAGTAACTGCCAGCGGGCTATAGAGATGTTAGGCATATCATGTATAGATTAGAGGTAAGTGCAACAGGTAATAACGTTTGTGCCATACATAATATGTGATTTTAGCGTAGGTCAGCTCAGCTTAGAAAATTGCAGAAGGGACTAGGCAAAGTTCGTTGTGGTAAAGGCACCAAATAGCTTCCTCCGTGCCATTCTGCTGTGCGAGTTCCTCTTCATCCGACTCCCGTCATGGGGAAGGGTGTTAGGGGTACCTGAGGGTCCCGCTGGGGTAGGACAAAGTCTAGCTGTAGGTGTTCCCGTGCTGGACCCGGTTCCTTATCTATGTGGGTACCTGTGATCATGGTGCAGGTGGATGGTGTCCTTGTCTGGACTCCCCGCAGTTTTGTCGGGCACTGGCGCCGTGATGAGGGTCTGCCACTCTGCGGTTGCTTGTCGGACCTCTGCTTCCTATGTGTTTGCGGTGGACCCCGTGGGCCCCTTCGCGGTGGCATCGCCATTCTGTGCAATCGTTTGCGGGCAGTCGGGAGATGTCTCCGGCTTTCACGCCGTCTTTTTCCCTTTTCCCCTGATCGGGGGTTAACTCGGCTGTGGCCGTGACGGCTCAGGGTAGGTTGGCCGCGGGTCTCCGCTGTACACGTGTCCTCTCGGGCACGCTGGCTTTGTTCTGGCTGTTGTGCCCGGTGGGCCCTCGGCTCGGGAGGTAGGCAGGCCACTGTGTCAGTGGTTTGTAGTAATCCCGCGCCAGAAGGGTCCGGAGCAGCTCTTTGAGCGATGTGTTGCCAGAACTTGTGGCAGATGGCATCGAACCTTGCTTCGAAGTGGATTCTCCATTGCTGATCCGAGCCGCTGTGGTGTGCTTCCAGCGTGGCGGCCATCTTGGTTGCGCCACGAGGTAAGCGATCTGTGGAGCTTTAGGTTTCTGGTGCTTTGTGTGGGGTCTACCCAGTAGTGGGGACCGGGATATCCCCCCCGGTCCAAAGGGGGGGGTGAAACAGGGCCCTGGACTGGTGGTTCGTAAGGAACCCGAGGAGCGGCCGTCCCCTCGGGTTGCGTTGGTAGGCCGCCGAGGCTTGCAGTAGCGGCCACCGGGGGCTGCGCTTCAATTTGTCAGTCTGTGTGCAGGAGTCGCTTGTGCGGGGTCAGGAGGCAACTTTGCCGCTGATAAGTCGGGCAAAATACCCCTGACGTTAGTCGATAGTGGTAATCTGTGGAGGAGCCCAAGTTGCATGCGGCTGCCTCGGTCGGCTGTCAGGCCCCGCCCCCCCCTGATATTATTTTTAAACCTTTGCCCCTCTAATTTTAGACTATGTCCTCTTGTTGTGGTAGTTTTTCTTCTTTTAAATACGGTTTCCTCCTTTACTGTGCTGATTAAATACACGTAGGATTTACACTCAAAATTATGAATGCTGATAAAATAATGCCCCATGACACTTCACTGCATAAACCCCCCTAAAATAAAAATCACTATTTAGTATATGTAGCCCAATGAAAACATATAAATATATATATATATATATATATATATATATATATATATATATATATATATATATATATATATATATATATATATATATATGTATATCTAAAATAAAAGCTTGAAAAATCTGCAGATCTTTTGTCTGCTGTCTTTGTAAGCCCTCCCCTTCTAAACCAGCCCAAAATTTCCAATCAAAAACTTCCCATTGCAGCTCAATGAGTAGACTTTGCAAGACAGGTGTTCTGGGCAATTGGTGCCTCTTGAATTTAGCTGAACTGAGCTAAACAATGAGGAAGTAACAGGACCGGCTGTTTAATTGAAATCCAGAGGGGTGTAACAAGATTTATTTATACAAGTGGCAATTTCTATTGAAATCTATTATATTGTTAATATATCTAGTACTATTATTATTAGCAGGACTTATGTTTTCTAAGTCTCATGCCATTAGACAGACTTTAAATGTCACTTGCCACAGCTAGGCTAGAGTCATATGCAACAGGGGTGAATTTCTATTTGATAGGGCCAGAGGCATAACAAGAAACCACTGGGCCCTAGTGCGAAAATTGCCCTGGGGCCCCCACTTGTGTCTCATTCTCCACCCTCCATGTGTCTCATCCCCATAAATGCACTTTTGCACAATATTCTAATTTTTCGAGTATCACCTGTGTGTGTGTGTGTGTGTGTGTGTATATATATATATATGTATATATACACACACACACATACAGTTGTACTCAAAAGTTTGCATACCCTTGGAGAATTGGTCATATATTTACCATTTTTAAAGAAAACATGAGCGAGCAGGCAAAACACATTTCTTTTATTTCTTGTGGAATTCATATTAAATTGTAGGTTATACAGAATGGCACAATAAACAAAACATGGTAACAAACAAAAAAATGAAATGACCCATGTTCAAAAGTCTGCATACACCTAGTTCTCAATACTATGTATTGCCCTCTTTAGCATCAATAACAGCATGCAGTCTTTTGTAATAGCTGTCCATGAGGCCCCTATTTCTTGCAGGTGGTATAGCTGCCCATTCGTCTTGGCAAAATGCCTCCCGGCCATGCAAAGTCTTTGGTCGTCTTGCATAAACCGCACGTTTGAGTCGCTCTATGATATTAAGGTCAGGAGGCTGTGATGGCCACTCCAGAACCTTCATCTTTTTCTGTTGTAACCACTGGAGGGTGAACTTGGCCTTGTTGTTAGGGTCATTGTCATGCTGGAAAGTCCAAGAGCGTCCCATGCTCAGCCTTCGTGCAGTAGAATGCAAATTGTCTGCCAGTATTTTCTGATAACATGCTGCATTTACCTTGCCATTAATTTTCACTAGATTCCCCATGCCTTTAGAGCACATCCCCAAAACATCAGTGAGCCACCACCATGCGTCACAGTGGAGATGGTATTGTTTTCACCATAGGCCATGTTGATCCCTTTCCAAACATAGCCCTTATGATAGGGACTGTAAAGCTCTATTTTGGTCTTGTCACTCCAAATTACAGTGTGCCAGAAGATGTGAGGTGTGTCAAGGTGTTGTTGTGCATATTGTAGCCACAATTTTTTGTGGCATTGGTGCAGTAAAGGCTTCTTTCTGGAACTCGACCAAGCAGCTCATTTTCGTTCAAGTATTGTCATATTGTGCTCTTTTTCCAGAGCAGCCTGTATTTCTCCTGAGGTTACCTGTGATTTTTTCTTTGTATCCCAAACAATTCTTCTGGCAGCTGTGACTGAAATCTTTCTTGGTCTACCTGACCTTGGCTTGGTATCAAGAGATCCCCGAATTTTTATAGCCATTGCTGCCCCCAGTGGTATTGTTAGTTTGAGGACTTATTTTTGGAAAATAGATAGATAACACACACATAATATGGGAGAAAGCACACTTTAACACATAAAGCATTTCAGCAAGCTGAAGAGCTTTAGGGGTATTCAGTGTCCCTTTATGATTTTTTAAAAATTTGTGTCACATTAGTCCCAAATGTTTAATATCTACAAAGAGTAAAATAGTACTATGCTTTTATTTATGTATTTTATCTTAATTTTTTTACATGTAAAATTTAAAATCAAATAAATGTTGGTAGAATCACAGATCTGCTGAAGAGGCACGTATGCAGCACAGGCTTGGCTCTACATGAAACAAAACTGCATTACATCTCGATGAGAAAGCTAAAAATAAACAGATTTTCAAAGATTACCAGTTGA
This sequence comes from Pelobates fuscus, assembly GCF_036172605.1. Lineage (NCBI taxonomy): Eukaryota > Metazoa > Chordata > Amphibia > Anura > Pelobatidae > Pelobates > Pelobates fuscus. The sequence continues at coordinate 200,078,718 of NC_086322.1, forward strand.
TGGCTCCCTGCATTTGTTAATTGTTTCCTGTGCCTGGCATTTCAAAAACAGGGTACGCATTTCTTAAAAAGCAGGAAAGCCACGTAGGATTAATCATGTCACTGATACCAGAGCATGCATGAGATTCACACGTGAACACGTACGTACCTTTTGTTATTCAGAAAGGAAAGTAATAGCGCAAAATGTGTACTGCCAAAATCTCAGTTCCATTGTTTGACAAATTGGCAGCATCAAAGTGTTTATTATAGCTACAATTAATTAATAACATTACGGGCACTAAAAGGAAAACCGGTCCTTGTTTTCCTTTCACTCTTTATCCAGCCTTTAATTGTTTTCTTGTGCAGTTTAAAAATAGTAAACATTTATTGTTTAGAAGTGGTTGCTTGGTTTAAGAAGACAATGGGCTTTAGGTAAGATTACCCCAAACACGATCCAGATTAGTGTGACTTTTCTGCTTGCTTCTCCTCCAGTTTAAAATAGCTCCAGTTTTCCTGTGCTGCAGTAACATATTCACAATGTTCTAGTATAGGTTCCTATCACAGTAGGGTGCATTGAGGGCAATGCAGCAGGTTTAACACCTTAAGGACCAAACTTCTGGAATAAAAGGGAATCATGACATGTCACACATGTCATGTGTCCTTAAGGGGTTAAAGATGCCTTACCAAATCATGGAGATGTCACACTGTAGTGTACAGCCCCTCATATTGTCAGATTATCAAGCTGTGAGCCTTGACCAATTGCAGCAGGTTCCTGTTCAAGTCTGTGAAACCTAGGCTTCTTAAAGAGGAAAGTCTTATTGTTTTGCTCAGTTCCATACCAGTCAAGTTATTCTGTAACTGCTGAAAAAGTCAAGGACCAATTAGCTCATCTTGTTCAAGACCCATGTCGAGTGCTGTATCTCTTGTGCAGAGGGAACATATTGGCAATTTGGTTTGGGCTGCCTTTGTAAGTGGGATCAGTAAAATACACGAATAGTTTAGATTGTCTCTGTAATGGTGCAAGTGAGCTAACACTGCTGTCAGCCTGAGTGAGGACTTGCCAAAGGAGATGCAACTTCATTTGTTCTCCACTATCAACATTCTCTTGTAACCTGTTTGTTTAGGTCAATTTGTCAAGTCTGAGCTGTGTGCAGTACCGGCCAGTCAAGAACAGTCCTGCCAAGTAACCGTTCTCATCCAGTTGTGTTAATTCACCGTCCAGCTCTAATTAAGTAAAGTCAGTGTGGTGCCATTCCGGTCAAGGACTCAAAAGTAGCCCATGCTCATTCTCACTCTCTTCAGATGTAGCAGACAATTAAAAGGAAGTCCTTACTAGAATATGTACATCTACATGAAGAATTCCTCCAACCTACCATTCCACTTTTATGTTCAGATTGAAGCACTACAAATAGCAGTCCAATTGCTAGCTCCAAAAGGAACATAAAAACCTCTAAAACATACAATTGTCCAAATATTCAAGTATAATTAAAGAAATAAAGATCTGTAGCATTCAGAGTTGCTCTTTACCATATCTGCCAAATGTGTTACTTTCTTATGTAATTTCGTTTTTATAAAGCTAGGGAACGCTCATAATTATAATTGTTATGTAGAAAGTAGCTATTACTTCTCTAGGTAATTATGTGATCAACTTCATTTATTATTTTGACTAATAAAACAAATGCAATGTTGCCTATCGGGCTCAATGTTTATACATATACTTTTTTGTTTTATAAAAACTATTGGATGTCTTCTGTTATAAACCAAGTGATTCTTTTAAAATTTCGAAGATGCTACAGCCTAATCGTGGTCACTAGAAATGTTATCATCTCACAATGCCATATTATTATTATAAATCTGTGGGGGTTTCAAGCCTGAATTAGAAAGATATCCTAAATTGTCTTTCTTTCACATTTTCCCCATTACTATTTCTAATATTATTTTAGGTACACGCCCTGTAAAGATAGATAGAAAGATATGTCCGCAGTACATTGTATTTTCGAGGAGCCTGTTCAACAACATGATAAAAAGGCTTCATAAAACCGCATAATAATCTAATTGGAGAAAAAATTATCTAACTTTTAACAAAACCGGTTTGTAAGTCATTACCCTTGGCACGTCTGTGATTGTTTATATCAGTGTTATTGACTTTTCATTCTGCTGTACACATTGTACTGCTGCATATAATTTATACAGCACATTTCAGATTATGCGATCCTGATATTCCTTATCATTTTCCTGTGCTGGTTTACAGGCTCTCCCTATGACTCATTTTGCTTTCTTGAGAGCTGTTTGTGCAGGCTGCTGATAAAGGAATATTTTGCTAGAGGTCATCTAAGCTTGTTTATTTCTCCCAGCTCTGTTTTAGACAGAGAGACTGATGTGCACAGGTGTTTATTTTGTTAATCTCTTGCTGTTCCTTTTTTGGCCTGGCAGGTGAACATTAACAAACCTAAGGCTGAAACTCAACTTCAAGAATTTCAGGTGCCTCAGCCAAAAATATCCAGCGGAGTCCCTAAAGCCAGGCTGGGCAGCAAGGGAAAAAATACGTTTCCTGAAGAGACAGATCTACTGGATCTCATATCCTCCGTTAGCAGCAGCACAGGCTCGGTTCACAGGTTAGTAGTCTATCCTCCTGACTCTGCAGATTTGGCATATGTCACAAACACGAGATCTAACTCTACTGTTGGCGCTATATAAATGCCAATAATAATAATACTGCAACAATTTATTTTGCTATGTGTCTGCTGAATGTAGATTGGGCTCAAAATATTTAACAATTTAGTATTATCTCATAATTCGCTATGTTACACAAAGTTATGGTATTTCTTTTCCCATATCCCTCAAAAAAGAAGGGCTTTCACACTAACCAGGAACAAACTTGGTTTTGAAACTACGATGACAGCAGCAGTAAGTGTCAGCATGTTGCTGACTTGCCATTGGACATAAGGAGTGATGGAAGAATGCTGTCACACAATGCAAATGCTGATGAAGAGAGCATCATGGGTAACAGAGGTAGGGGTGATCCCTGCTGCTGGAAGTGGTACCTCACATCCCCACGCAAACAAAATTAATTTTGAAAAAGCCGCAGTGACAGTTTTTACTGTAACGGTCCTAGGTGCAAGGCTTGACTCATTGGCTGAGAGTGATCAGATAATGCTCTTAGCCAATAAGCTGTCCCTGCACAATAGTACTTACTTCAGGAGAGCTCTATTGAGAAGCTTTCTGAAGTGGAGGAGGTGACCGGCACCCATTAGATCCCAGGTAAGTTGTTAGACCATTGGCAAACATTCTGACTATTTACATTGAGAAGGCGACAGGACACTCCTGGCACCATGCCCACTACAGCATGCTGTAATGGTTTTGATCCTCTGATTGTTCCTTTAAAATGGCCCTAATGTCTTCAAACCACTTTAAATATACTCACCAGCCATCATAATTATCTGTGTTCTTTGCTTAGATTATGAAGCAAGGAGTTCCCTGTTCATCTTCATTCTGATAATTATTGCTGCAGCAACTTACACAAATCACTGCAGTTGTATGCTAAGTTTCCCAGTGCCCATAAAATATATTTACAAGTGATTTGTAGTGTTTACCAATAACTTTAATTAAGTAAGGTCATACTTTAACTATGTGCATGTACACAGTAGCTGGATGCATTAAAAGAATTAAGCAACATGAATAATGCCATATAGTAAACTGATAGAATCAGCATTAGTTTTTTTCTGAGTAGTTTCATTCATGTCTTTTGATGGATGTAATTACTCAGGTGTGTTAAACTACATACTGAGCAATGTTTATGGGATATACGTAGCACTTTCATCATTAACAGTGGGAGGGCCAAGAATGGTTGTGAAATCAAAATTACATCCTGGTCATGTCAAATTCATGTGAAATTATTTTGAAAGGGGCAACGTAAACAGACAAGTATGTAGTTTTAGATTTGCCAGTAAAATTAGCTTTATATGGATCTTTGAGAATAGAAGTTAGCTGCACTCCCTCAAATGCTATAGTAAAAGTTCAACCAACATAAGGAATGCTGTACCTAAAGTGAGCTTAACCTTAAAGTATCACAGTGATTGATCTTGTGTGGGTTTATCTGATGGTCCTCTTCAACTAAGAGACTTAATTTGTACTTCCTTGCTGAGGTAGAGGTATTTATACTGTTGAGTTGTTATGACAAAGGCAAATAGTACAGGGGAGAGGAGCATCCTTATCTGAGGCCATTTAGGGACTGGGAATTTGGAAAAACTAAATTTAGTGATAAAGATTGGAAGAGTAGAAAAGAGCTTACATTGCATTAAAAATAGTATCTAAAAATGTCAAAGTCCAATTGATTTTTATCTGCCTGCCATGAAAACTTGGCTACTGTCAGAGACGAGAGTGGCCAACAAACAGCTGAGAATCTATGGCTTTGAATACCAGCTTTATGGGTAGCAGGGGAGAGAAAGTATAAAAAGTATTTTAAGGAACCCAATCATTGGTAAGGCTCAACTAGATCTGAATATTCTGAACCAAACGAATAAAGGAAAAAGTCCAAATATAAATGTGGCAGGCTGAGATGATCGTGATGTTGTAGACCACCGTTGTTCTGAGTTTTTCTCATCAATGTGTGAGGTGTGCTGAAGCCTAGTCGGGGTAGCAGTATGCCAATATACTGGTAGCAGAGAAGGTCAATGCTTTTATTTGCATTTGACAATGATATTCCACAGGGAACCAAGCTTAGGCACGAGTCGTAGTTCGCTATCAAAAGTGCCTAAAGTGCATCTTTTTGTTTAAATCCTTTTAAGGACCAAACATTTTTCATTCTATAATCACAATCTGGTCCCTTAAGCTATATTGCGAATAGGAATGTGCTACATATTCAGAATTGGCAGCTTTACATAGCCTCGCTGTTAAATGAGTGGGACATTCTGTTTTGATGTAGGATATTTGAAAACTGGGTTGTTATGATTTAATGATTCTGTAATTGGTCCTTTATGAATTAGCTGCCAAGCCTTTGTTATTGATATTCTGCTATGGGGAAAAAAAGAGATAATAATTTGCTGACTATAGATTAGAAGATCTGTTATGTATCTTTGTAATGTGCCTTGTTTGCTTGCTATCATAGTGTCATAAATCACATTTTTTTTTAATGCGCAGGCAAATATCCTTCTTATCGATAGAGTGCATAGATGAAAACTCAGAAAATACCAAAAGTGTATAAAGTAAAGCAACCATTGTGCCTTTGTTTTACCGAAAAATTATTGCTTTTCTTGTTTAATAATGTTTAAGCATTAACTGTCAAATACAGTTTACGGTACATAACCAGTATTAATTGAATCTACAGCTAAACTCGTTTCTCTTTTATTCTACTGGTGATCCTATGATAACGATCTGAAAAGTAAGCCTTACTCTCTTATAGGGTGCACCTAAAATATCCTGGTGAGCTGTGTCTAGTATATCTGTGCTATGCTTGTGTCAGTCCGCAAAACTCCAGTAGTGACTTAAAAAGCCACTCCAAACACCATAACCGTTTGCTGTGGCACCCTCCCTGTGTAAGTAGTTAAATTGTTTAAGACCAGTGTGACAACGTACCCTGGACACAAGATGCCCTACATGTGTCCTCTTCAGACAGAAGCTCCTTCAAGGAGTTTCCATTAGAATCCCCTGATCTAAGCAAGGCTGGCTCTCTGGCTGAGAGAATCAATACATTTGATTACTTACACTGGAACGGAGACATGGCAAGCTGTAACGGTGCTTGGATTGTTCCTTTAACATGCGGATGGTAATGGCTATTAATGTACATTATTCAGATAAAAGATTCCTACAATTGACTGCATCAAAGTGAACCACATAAACTGTTGCTCACATGAATCTCACAGGGACAGAACTGCTTTAAGGAGAAACGTAATGGGAATTGCACTTTATGCTGATTTAGTTATCATGCAGACGCCATAGCTGTTGTCAAATTGTAGGAGCTATCCCCCACCTTGTATGCTTCAGTTCTGCTACAGCATCTGGGTTATTCACTGAAGTGACAATTGTTAAGAACTCAAAGTGAATTTTAACTTTAAAGGACCACGTAAGTCACCCAGACCACTTCAGCTCAATTAAGTGGTCTGGGTGCCAGGTCCTCCAGGTTTTAACCCTTCAGATGTAAACGTAGCAGTTTCAGAGAGACTGCTAAGTTTACGTTGCAGGGTTAATCCTGCCTCTAGTTGCTGTCTCCCTGAAAGTTGCTAGAGGCGCTTCCCCGACGCTTAATGCGAAAATTGCATTGAGCACGCAGAACGTCCGTAGGAAAGCATTAAGAAATGGGCGTTTTTAATGCGCGCGCATGGCTCTGGCCGCGCATGAGCATTTGGCTCCACTCGCGAGCTGACGTTGGAAGAGGAGGAGAGGTCACCAGCGCCGAGCCCAGCGCTGGATAAAGGTAAGTGGCTTAAGGGGTTTTAACCCCTTCAGCCCAGCAGGAGCGGGGCCCTGAGGGTGGGGGGGACCTAAGGTTTGTTTTCCTGAATCTATAGTGATCCTTTAAAACCAAAATAGCTAAATCAAAAAAAAAAAAAAATCCCCAAGCCAGCTGTGCTTTCAGTTCAGCTATTTTGGCCTTAAATTTAAAAATTTACTTTGAATTCCCAACAAATCCCACTTTAGAAAAATATTCTGCATGTTGCAATTGGGTAACATTGGCTGGTCTCTGGTATATAGCTGTGGAGCAACAACATACAGTAAAACCCAGCTACCTGTTTATTTGTTACATTCCATTCTGTGCCTGTTACACACCCAACCCCACCATTGACAAATATCTCCCTGGTTATAGGTAAACATTATCTGAGATCTGACTTTAAAGATCTTTCAATGATGGCAAGAAAATATTACTCTTTTTAGAAACTTGTGTATAGAACTATGTGACAGCTTTGTGACATTTTACATCTTTAGTGTTTTATAGACTTGTAAAATGTAATTTGCCTTTAATGAAACTAAATGAGTCTTATTTTGTGAGAAACATGACAAAACACAGTTTGTCTACAGGTCTTACATCATATTAGCTGCTTTTCATTCTAGACATAATGATAGATTACCAGAACTAGACAGAGTGTGGTTATATGCACATTCTAACTCTGACAATAATGCCATTTTGTATTGAAATGTTTGCTCAGAGGGTTCAGCTGTGGTTGACAAGTATAGCTGTATTTGATATCAAGTCCTGGCTGGCATTCATTTGATTCACAGGTCAAAGTCTGATCATTTTATTTTTCCTACTGACTTGGCAGATATAATAATTGAGTGCCCTGTCATTCTATCTGTGCCAAGACTGTTCTCTTCTGCAGTTCTTCAAGAAAACATATCTGACACATTTGGTTTTCTTTTCGGGTTTTTGTTACTGCCTTAAGTTGTAAGCGTAGTTCAGCATAACACATTTTATTTAAAAACTATTTTATTTTAAATACGTCCTGTTGTCTTATTACATGTTGGTTGGGTAACATTTTTAATTCTGATATTTTGGCCATTATGTCTGTCGACAAGTATACCTTCTCAACAGTTTTTCACATCCAAATCCTTATTTGGGTGCTGTTCCTTTAACATGGATATTACATCCTGCGTACAACCATAACCTGCAAAGGAATGGCAAGTCTTAACAGTGATTGGCTCAAAGATTGCTATATTTTCTCCTCCAATATTGCTGACCAAAGACATGTACCCTTTATGTGTTTCCACAATTAATCTGATACTTCACTTCCCTGAATCCAAGGCATTGATAAATAAAAACTGTGTCCCATAGAAACACAGTAACTCAAATTAACCTTTTACTTCCCTGTATACGTAACGTGTACATATAATTTAGGACATGCGTCTACTACCATCCAACTGTCAAGAAGCAGTGCACCCTACTCTAGTGTGCACAATGTACACAATACAATTTCACTACACTGTGTAGCTTTAAAAAAGTAGCTGTAATGCTGTACGGAAAGTGATTGCTATTGCTGCCCTGTTTGGAACCTTCATTGATCTCCACCAAAGATTCCAATCAGGAGCTTAGTGCCCCTAACGATTCTGCAGAATCCATAACCTACTCACCATTACTAATAGTGCTATGTTTGTCAACAGTCCTTTTGCAACACCACCAAACTGTGAAACCCACAATATCTCACCAGAATACTTCCTCCCTCCTACGGGAGGACACTCACCACCCTGGTACTTTTCGTACTTTCGTAATTCTCCAATCACCAAATCACTCTGCCTGCCCCCGTTACCTAATAATCGTGAGGAGGTTCCAATAGATCGAATACATGTTAAAATAAAATTATACTTCCCATTAGATGTCTTCTTTCTTCTTAAATCTTTTATTTAAGCTCAAAAAAGGTCCAAAAACATTAATTAATTCTCAACTTAACTTTTAAACTAAAAAAGGACTAAATCTAAAGAAAATTTTAAAAAAACACGAGGAAAACAAAATGCATTGACAAAAATAAAATCCAAGTTGGCCCATCACTGCCTCAGCACAGACAGAGCTTATAAGGGCTTTCCTGCGCTATGCAAATTGAGTCAGAGAGCTCTGTGTCAGGTCGCTCCTGTATGTTAATGGCGAGCAGGCGTTAGATGTTTACTGGACATGCTCCCACTTATGTAATTGGGGAGGTCATAATATTAATACTTATACTAATGTGGGGGAAATGTTGGCTACCACAGGCTTTTTCAACTATTTGCCCACTAACTGCTAGTGGTGACAGTGGGCGTATAGTTAAGAAAAGCATTTATGGACAGATTTTTGCTTTATTGGCCCCTGGTAAGCCTTTCCAGCCTATAACATTATTAGCTGAAATTTAGTCAAATCTTTATTTGGATAATGTCAGTATTTTAATTTTCCAAGAATTTCCCTTGTGTTACAAAATTCTTATTACATATGTGTGTGTGGTTTGGGGTAAATTACAATTCAGTGTTGGTATTCACTCGATAATGTTTTATGACTTTGACCTGTGGAGTGTGAGTGGGTTTAGTCTAATCCAAAAATGTTACAATCTGTTTCTGCCAGTAATCACAACGAAGTTAGAATTCTTTATTGACTTAAAGACAAGCCTAATTTTTATCACGATCATTACCTTCACAACCTTGTGACCAATAGTACAAGATTATGAGGTTAATGACAAACAAATGGATCGAACTGCTTTTATGTGTGGTGGTGATGATAAAAGGTTTTATTCTTGCTATATGATACTTGCTAAGTATCTGATGGTTCTGTTAGAATGCATTAATAACTCATCATAAGGATTGTGATAATGATCACATCATCATTGTTCATGTCCAATCTGGAGTTAAAGAAACATTTTGGCACCATCACAACCTTATCAAAATTAAGTTGTTATGATGCCAGAAGGGTCCCTGGTATTTCTTTACTTTTAGGGGTTAAACTGTTACAAATGGTTTAATCACAAAGTCTGTGCTTCAGTGCTGGCCCACTCTACCCCCCTGTCCCTCCGCTTTCTGAAATTCTTCAAAACAGAAGCCTGAGAGAATCGGCCGGTACTGGTGCTGCTTGTTGCCTTACAGTGGCCATCTTATGCTCTAATGGGGAACTACTGAGTGGCTTAGAGCATCAAATAGCCACTCTAAACCAACCAGCGACACCGCTGCCCAAGCCTTCCTTTCTGAAGAATTTCAGAAAGCAGAAGGACAAGGGGGAAGGGTGACTTGTTGTTGAAGCACAGACTTTGGGGATTTAATCGTTTGCAAATGGTAAGGAGGTGCCAGGGACCACCTGGCACCATATCAATTTCTATTAAGTTCTTATGATCCCCAGAGTATTCCTTTAAGATGTGGATAATTATCAGACAATAACATTTTAATGTACCCCCAGATAGAGTAAGATCAGATTCACAAATGTGTTTGCTACATAGCTAGTAAAAAAATAAAAGTATTGCAGTTTTACCTCTTTGGTGACTGATTTTAAATTGAAATTTATAGTTTGTATGATCAATCTAAGTTTTATAGGGACGTGTTTTTTTTACTTTAATTCAGTAAGGCAATAGTCCAACAGTTATATAAATTGGTTACTGTTCCCACACCCTTAAAACATTGCTCAACTAAACTAATGGGAAGACAGCACATTCTAGGTAGCATTTACAATACTTATTGAGTAAATAGCTAATCTTTTTTTATTTTGTTTATGGAACATATTGTAGGCATAAACAGCAAGCTGTTATGTGGAGTGTGCATGTCATATACGAGATATTGCATGAAATAAATAAAATAAATATTGCAGATTTTGGCAGGCAGAACATTTAAGCTGGGTAAACACTGACAAGTGAAATATCATATGTCTGTGCTGATAGGAACACAACCGTGGTAGGGAGCAGTTAAAGTTAATGCCAGCCATGAAAATGTGTTTGCCTTTTAAAATAATTTAAAAGGGGCTTGAGAATAGTGTAAGATTAATGGCTTTAAATTTGGCATTGAAATTCAAAAAAACAGAAATTTAAAGTAACACTCTGAACACCGTAGTGACTTCACCTCAATGAAGTTGTTATGGTGACTGGAGTTCCTGGGCAATTTCTTAACTTATGGGGTAAAACCATGGGGTCAAACAGTTCACAGTGGTTTACCATTACCTTAGCAGCATTGTGTTTAGAACCTTCTTAATGAGACAATAATCAATACCACATATGGATTAGCAGCAATGTCAAAAGAGTACTTGAACAATGCCACTCATAGTTTTTAACTTAAACAGATTTATTTTGGGCTGAGCACCCCAGACATGTGTCCCTTTGGAGTGACCACAGGAAAGCTTAAATAGAGGAGTCTATTGAAGCAACGTATACTACAAGCATGTATTGTAAGTTAGCATGTAAAACTCCCATGTTAAAATTAGTGTAGGACCCACCAATATTGGGGTACTGTGATGTGGTGGTAGGCTTAGCACAATATGGCCAAATGGTGTAACTGAATCCCCATATTTATTTGCTAAGATAGGGGATTTTAAGTAGCCTTGGTAAATGTAAAGCTGTATTTATGTTTGCTTGTGCGCTGTTCCTTTTACTTATGTTAAGATGTTGAATTCAAAATATAGTTAAACAATAAAAAAATAAAAAAAATGTAAATCATAACAAGGTCATAGATAAGAAAAAACAAGTAGCAAGAGAAGTGAGAACGGGCAGCAGCTGAAATAGCCTGCCCTTCGGTGGGTCCCCGCTCAGATCTCAAGCTGGTTTTAGCTCACCTTGTGCCATTACAGAGAGAACAAATCTGAAGCATATCAGACTGGTCCCACCCGTACGGGCAGTCAAGATCTGAAATGCCAGCAAGTTTCCTCTGCACGAGGGATACGGCAACCCCAGACGATCGTTTCAACCTTATAAGGTATCATCAGTGAGGTATAGCTAATATCCCTCTAGGCAACATGAGTAAGGTCATAGATAATAATCAGTGTGGCTGTAACAATGACCAATCGGATACCAAAGAAACATCTTTCCAGGTGTTGTCCATATTTTAGTAAACTGTACTGCTAGTAATACCAATGTGTGAAATTATGCAAAATAAGAGATACTGTGGTATTGTGTGGATTATAGTAACATATCCGAACAAATTAGAAAAGTAGAACCAAATACTCGTACCCCAAATTGAAAGAGGAGGGGTGTCCTGTAGGATAGACCGCTCTCTCTTTATACGGAGCGAGTATAAATTCAGCAACCCATTCACAGTATACGTTAATTATCTAAAATATAACCTTTAATAAATCATTAAAATCAGTTATCAAGAAAAATGTAGATAGAGTAGAAAAAATATATACACACACAATGATCTAAAAAAAGGCTGTAATCAACAGGCCTTTATTGCTGTAAGGGCTAAATAGCCTTAGTCTGATTGCAGCCGCGGTGGTTGCAGGTAGAGGAAAAAATAATGGTTATTAAAGTTGTGAAATAATCAAAGCTTAAACTTAAACACCATCCTCATGCCACAAACTCGCCACCCTGGAGGTGAAAAAACCAAACAAATCCAGATTTTAACCCCCTCTTATTTGCTGCAAAAAATGTCACAGCAGCTAGGACACTAAAATAGTAGTCTGTAATTAGCATAACACACAGGGCTAGGTAGTGACCAGAAAGAACCCTGATCAAAACTTCCAAATCCCTAGTTACTAGCAATAAGTATAGTTGGCTTAGTGTCCCTGCCGCCGGTGAAAAAGAAACAGCTAACTGCTTCAATTCAATTATTCAAAAGTGCTCTGGAGAGTAAAGGGAACATACTGTCGGTCCCTACTTTCAAACTCCATAAAGATTACGATAATTAATAAACAGGTGTCCCTTTGCTAGAGAATCAACTAGAGAATATTTAAAAGGAAACTTCTGTCTGTCCCTAGTTTTCAAGCTCCATCTTTAGCTAGTATAAGGCATAAATTAATCAGGCGTCCCGACGCGCGTTTCGCCAATACTTGGCTCGTCCAGGGGAACCGGGTTACTGCCTGGTGGTAGTTTAAATATCCCTCCCTACATTCCCATTGGTCGATTGTTAGCCAATACTGGGAGGGGAGGGGCTGGGAGTAAGTGAGTGTTAATTTAACCCTTTGAGACCGGGTACACGTTCAGCACTCCAACCGACATCATTAAAATTGCTGTCACCCTGTAAAGGTAAATAATAATCATATTGTCTTTCGGTATATAGTGACAATAGTGTCCATAGGACAACGAGCATCCACCTTATAGGCAGTTTCTCCAACATGATATTCACAAGCAGTAGTTGTGTATATGCTACGTTTATATATACACATAGACAGACACTAAGAGTGTAGTGTCCTTATACATCTTGCAGTCTAATGTTGATGGACTGGCATTCAGTTAGAACGGACTTGGAACTAAGTTTTCTGGGTGTTTCTAGGGAATAATGATTCATAGATCGACCACACACCTTAGATATACATACATTCTCATGGGGATCCAGTGAGGCACTCTGGATCTCAGTATATTCTTTGATAGTGTCTAGGTCCATTGGTTAGTGGAATGTAGGGTTTGTGTGAGCATAAATGGTGGATAAAGTTAGGAAAGGGAAAAATGAAATCCCGTTTATAATGCTGTAGGCAAAAGCCGAGGTCATATTTCCAACGTCCACTGACTAGAATTATGCACATTCTCCAATAGGGATTATCCCCTCTCTGTAGGGGCAACGATGAAAGTAGAAGAACCAAACAAGTAATGCTGTAGGAAAATGTAAACTTCACATTTTCAACATCTACTAGTTAAAATATTCAAAAGAAATAGACCCCTCTTTCTATCTTCCTAGAGATTCTTAGGAATGAATAAACGGGGTAAAATTAAATTCTTCATTCAGTCCTCTAGGGTATAGGGTCTGAAAAGAATAAATCCAGCGAGACTCAGCCTTTAGCAGAGAAATATTAATATCACCCTTTCGATGGTTAAGAGCCAGTTGTTGTAACACCTGGAACTTCAAGACTTCAGGTTTAGACGCATGGTTGATTCTAACATGTTTTGAAATCGGAGTTTCAATGTGTAGATTGGAGATGGAATTAATGTGCTGTAGGATGCGTCTACGTAGTTGCTGATAGGTTTTTCCTATATATTGTAGCCCACACTCACATGTTATTATATAGATAACATTGGTGGAGCTGCAGTTGATGAATGCATTGATGGTTATCTCTGTTGAAGTTCTTTTATTCCAGACAGACCTAGTTGGTGAAATAAATTTACAGGCTTTACAGTGGCTGCATTTGTAAAGACCTTTGGTTGTTAGCCAGGTGGAAGTAGGAGGTGTTGTCGAACCAGGTTTCAAGTGACTATGCGTTAGTATGTCACCGAGATTGTTTGCTCGTCTAAAAGTCATAGAGGGTTGTTTCGTGATGGTCTTACTCAAACTGGTGTCATATTGTAGTAACGGCCAATTTCTGCTTAAGACATGTTGTGCTGTGTTCCAGTGTTTATCAAAGGTTCCTATAAACCTTGTCAAACTAGGGGTGGTACTGAGTTCCCTAGGTGGTCTATGTAGGCTTTCGGATCTGTCTACATTAGTGGTTCTTTGGTAGGCTCTTTTGAGAATTCTGTTGGGATAACCCAATGACTTAAATCTGGTTCTTAACTCTTTCGCTTCTTTCTCAAAATCCTCCTGGTTTGAACAGTTTCTCTTAGCTCTTAAATATTGGCCGTATGGAATGTTGGCCTTTAAATGAAAAGGGTGATAGCTTTGCCAATGCAGCAAACTATTTGTTGCTGTTGGTTTCCTAAATAGTGATGTGCTTACATCCCCATTTTCATGTATGTTAATGTTCAGATCTAAGAAGACCAGGTGTTGTTCGTCAATGACATGAGTGAGTTGGAGGTTAATATCATTGTGATTGAGTTCATCAACCAGCTGTTTGAATTGGGAGAAAGAACCTGACCAAAAGATCAGGATGTCATCTATGTAGCGAAACCATTTGTGTATAGATGGAAAGTAATTTGAGTTTGATACATTAAACACAATTGTCTCCTCCCACCATCCCAAAAAGAGATTCGCATAGCTGGGTGCGCAAGACGAACCCATAGCAGTGCCCCTTGTCTGTAAATAATATTTTCCATTGAAGGTGAAATAGTTGTGTGTTAACACAAAACGGAGCAAAGTTAGAATAAAAGTTTGTTCTTGTTCAATAAAGGTTCACCTTCAATGGAAAATATTATTTACAGACAAGGGGCACTGCTATGGGTTCGTCTTGCGCACCCAGCTATGCGAATCTCTTTTTGGGATGGTGGGAGGAGACAATTGTGTTTAATGTATCAAACTCGAATTACTTTCCATCTATACACAAATGGTTTCGCTACATAGATGACATCCTGATCTTTTGGTCAGGTTCTTTCTCCCAATTCAAACAGCTGGTTGATGAACTCAATCACAATGATATTAACCTCCAACTCACTCATGTCATTGACGAACAACACCTGGTCTTCTTAGATCTGAACATTAACATACATGAAAATGGGGATGTAAGCACATCACTATTTAGGAAACCAACAGCAACAAATAGTTTGCTGCATTGGCAAAGCTATCACCCTTTTCATTTAAAGGCCAACATTCCATACGGCCAATATTTAAGAGCTAAGAGAAACTGTTCAAACCAGGAGGATTTTGAGAAAGAAGCGAAAGAGTTAAGAACCAGATTTAAGTCATTGGGTTATCCCAACAGAATTCTCAAAAGAGCCTACCAAAGAACCACTAATGTAGACAGATCCGAAAGCCTACATAGACCACCTAGGGAACTCAGTACCACCCCTAGTTTGACAAGGTTTATAGGAACCTTTGATAAACACTGGAACACAGCACAACATGTCTTAAGCAGAAATTGGCCGTTACTACAATATGACACCAGTTTGAGTAAGACCATCACGAAACAACCCTCTATGACTTTTAGACGAGCAAACAATCTCGGTGACATACTAACGCATAGTCACTTGAAACCTGGTTCGACAACACCTCCTACTTCCACCTGGCTAACAACCAAAGGTCTTTACAAATGCGGCCACTGTAAAGCCTGTAAATTTATTTCACCAACTAGGTCTGTCTGGAATAAAAGAACTTCAACAGAGATAACCATCAATGCATTCATCAACTGCAGCTCCACCAATGTTATCTATATAATAACATGTGAGTGTGGGCTACAATATATAGGAAAAACCTATCAGCAACTACGTAGACGCATCCTACAGCACATTAATTCCATCTCCAATCTACACATTGAAACTCCGATTTCAAAACATGTTAGAATCAACCATGCGTCTAAACCTGAAGTCTTGAAGTTCCAGGTGTTACAACAACTGGCTCTTAACCATCGAAAGGGTGATATTAATATTTCTCTGCTAAAGGCTGAGTCTCGCTGGATTTATTCTTTTCAGACCCTATACCCTAGAGGACTGAATGAAGAATTTAATTTTACCCCGTTTATTCATTCCTAAGAATCTCTAGGAAGATAGAAAGAGGGGTCTATTTCTTTTGAATATTTTAACTAGTAGATGTTGAAAATGTGAAGTTTACATTTTCCTACAGCATTACTTGTTTGGTTCTTCTACTTTCATCGTTGCCCCTACAGAGAGGGGATAATCCCTATTGGAGAATGTGCATAATTCTAGTCAGTGGACGTTGGAAATATGACCTCGGCTTTTGCCTACAGCATTATAAACGGGATTTCATTTTTCCCTTTCCTAACTTTATCCACCATTTATGCTCACACAAACCCTACATTCCACTAACCAATGGACCTAGACACTATCAAAGAATATACTGAGATCCAGAGTGCCTCACTGGATCCCCATGAGAATGTATGTATATCTAAGGTGTGTGGTCGATCTATGAATCATTATTCCCTAGAAACACCCAGAAAACTTAGTTCCAAGTCCGTTCTAACTGAATGCCAGTCCATCAACATTAGACTGCAAGATGTATAAGGACACTACACTCTTAGTGTCTGTCTATGTGTATATATAAACGTAGCATATACACAACTACTGCTTGTGAATATCATGTTGGAGAAACTGCCTATAAGGTGGATGCTCGTTGTCCTATGGACACTATTGTCACTATATACCGAAAGACAATATGATTATTATTTACCTTTACAGGGTGACAGCAATTTTAATGATGTCGGTTGGAGTGCTGAACGTGTACCCGGTCTCAAAGGGTTAAATTAACACTCACTTACTCCCAGCCCCTCCCCTCCCAGTATTGGCTAACAATCGACCAATGGGAATGTAGGGAGGGATATTTAAACTACCACCAGGCAGTAACCCGGTTCCCCTGGACGAGCCAAGTATTGGCGAAACGCGCGTCGGGACGCCTGATTAATTTATGCCTTATACTAGCTAAAGATGGAGCTTGAAAACTAGGGACAGACAGAAGTTTCCTTTTAAATATTCTCCAGTTGATTCTCTAGCAAAGGGACACCTGTTTATTAATTATCGTAATCTTTATGGAGTTTGAAAGTAGGGACCGACAGTATGTTCCCTTTACTCTCCAGAGCACTTTTGAATAATTGAATTGAAGCAGTTAGCTGTTTCTTTTTCACCGGCGGCAGGGACACTAAGCCAACTATACTTATTGCTAGTAACTAGGGATTTGGAAGTTTTGATCAGGGTTCTTTCTGGTCACTACCTAGCCCTGTGTGTTATGCTAATTACAGACTACTATTTTAGTGTCCTAGCTGCTGTGACATTTTTTGCAGCAAATAAGAGGGGGTTAAAATCTGGATTTGTTTGGTTTTTTCACCTCCAGGGTGGCGAGTTTGTGGCATGAGGATGGTGTTTAAGTTTAAGCTTTGATTATTTCACAACTTTAATAACCATTATTTTTTCCTCTACCTGCAACCACTGCGGCTGCAATCAGACTAAGGCTATTTAGCCCTTACAGCAATAAAGGCCTGTTGATTACAGCCTTTTTTAGATCATTGTGTGTGTATATATTTTTTCTACTCTATCTACATTTTTCTTGATAACTGATTTTAATGATTTATTAAAGGTTATATTTTAGATAATTAACGTATACTGTGAATGGGTTGCTGAATTTATACTCGCTCCGTATAGAGAAGAGAGAGTGGTCTATCCTACAGGACACCCCTCCTCTTTCAATTTGGGGTACGAGTATTTGGTTCTACTTTTCTAATTTATTTATCATAGGGGTTACCCCCAATTATCACTAGCAACCTGATACTGTCTCTCTACCTGAGTCTCTTTTGTATTTCATATCCGAACAAATGTTTGCAAGTGTGTAGCGTTAGAATGGGAGAAAAAAAAAAACACACAGAAATTGGCTGAGGTGTTTGCTAAATTTTAGAAGCCTGGTGACAGTCAATAAATAAGCACAATATAGATAAGCTTAAAAAGCCATGAAAAGAAACAAAGATATAATCCCTGGTAAACCAGGAAAAATAAATGGATGGATTGGCGCTGTTCAAAGAAGATGCAGCTACTCCCAAGTGCTATAGAATCACCAAAAAAGCACAATAGACATACATAGAAAATAGCAAATTGGATTTGGGAGGTGCAAACAGAAAATAGATAATAAACAGATTATACTTATATTCAATGAATCCTGATTTGGACCTAGAATTCAAGAAAAAAGCATAGTATAATACTGTTACACTTAATAAGCAGAGTGAAAACAAAGGTAATGGGTCACTCACGATCTGCAGAGCCTTAGGAAGCAGGCTCTGGCTGTAAAGGCATGTGAATAATAAGCTTATTCAAGCTATCTCCACTGGTTCTTGGTGATAAGGCACTTTCTCTCCCCCACAAAGGACAACAGCAGAATAAAATAAAGTAAAAAAGGTTTTACTGGTTTAAAAATTAATAAGAACAAAGGCACAACGCGTTTCGACCGTGACAGGTCTTCCTCAGGTGCATAATCCATAAGTTACATTTCATTCTGTTTTATACACATAAATTAATTAAACAATCCTAAACACATGATTGGTTGGAGGACCATATATGGTCTTTCCGACTTGCCTCCGCCATATTGGGAAGGTCAAATTAATACAAATTCCTACAATCTACTAAAAACATTATTATCCAGCATTATAACCCTAACTGGGCATCATAAACTATATAAACATTTACATTAGTAGTATAAAAATACTTTGAGAGCCCCCAATTCTCTTCGAATTTTTCGGATTTTTCAGCACTTTTTTCTTCATCCGGGATTCCAAGATGGCGATCAGGTGTCTTCCGGTTTTCCTGACGTCATAGCGTCAACGTGATTCGTCCAGACATGTCATGTGATCGGAAGATTCTTCACTTACCAAAAGGACTTTTTCCACTATTTGATTAAGTGAAGAATCTTCCGATCACATGACATGTCTGGACGAATCACGTTGACGCTATGACGTCAGGAAAACCGGAAGACACCTGATCGCCATCTTGGAATCCCGGATGAAGAAAAAAGTGCCGAAAAATCCGAAAAATTCGAAGAGAATTGGGGGCTCTCAAAGTATTTTTATACTACTAATGTAAATGTTTATATAGTTTATGATGCCCAGTTAGGGTTATAATGCTGGATAATAATGTTTTTAGTAGATTGTAGGAATTTGTATTAATTTGACCTTCCCAATATGGCGGAGGCAAGTCGGAAAGACCATATATGGTCCTCCAACCAATCATGTGTTTAGGATTGTTTAATTAATTTATGTGTATAAAACAGAATGAAATGTAACTTATGGATTATGCACCTGAGGAAGACCTGTCACGGTCGAAACGCGTTGTGCCTTTGTTCTTATTAATTTTTAAACCAGTAAAACCTTTTTTACTTTATTTTATTCTGCTGTTGTCCTTTGTGGGGGAGAGAAAGTGCCTTATCACCAAGAACCAGTGGAGATAGCTTGAATAAGCTTATTATTCACATGCCTTTACAGCCAGAGCCTGCTTCCTAAGGCTCTGCAGATCGTGAGTGACCCATTACCTTTGTTTTCACTCTGCTTATTAAGTGTAACAGTATTATACTATGCTTTTTTCTTGAATTCTAGGTCCAAATCAGGATTCATTGAATATAAGTATAATCTGTTTATTATCTATTTTCTGTGTGCACCTCCCAAATCCAATTTGCTATTTTAAAAAGCCATGAGTTAATATAAAGGGAAAAGCACACAAACTCGCATAAAATTATAGCAATAGGTCAATTGATGGGTCATTTTATCTCACATGTGGCAGATGTATTTAAAGGGGGACTGTCACTAACCAACATTTTTAATGTTAATGGGACACTATAGTCACCAGAACAACTACAGCTTAATGTATTTGTTCTGGTGAATATAATAGCTCCCTTCAGGCATTTTCATGCAAATACTTCCTTTTCAGAAAAAAGGCATTGTTTACATTGCCCCTAGGGACACCTCCAAGTGGCCACTCCTCAGATGACCACTGGAGGAGCTTCCTGGCTCAGGGCTGCACAGTAGCAGCACTGCCGTCGAGCGTCCCCACGCTCTGCATGGAGACACTGAATTTTCCTCATAGAGATGCATTGATTCAATTCATCTCTATGAGAAGGTCCTGATTGGCCAAAACAGCATGTGGCCCCGCCCCGTGCTGGTTTTAGCCAATCCAATGCTTTCCTTATGGGAATGCATTGGATTGGCTACAAATCTGCCATTTTGATGATATCACAAAGGGGGCGGAGCCAGCGCCGGCGTACTCGCGCGGCGCTCAAACTAAGGTGAGTTTTACATTTTTATAGGTGGGCTAAGGGGGGCAAGCCACCTATATGGTGGGTTTAGCACTATAGGGTCAGGAATATATGTTTGAGTTCCTGACCCTATAGTGATCCTTTAATATTTTGTATCCCCTATATTTGATTTAATTAAATGTAGAACTCTATGCTGGAACTGACAGTCTTAATTTCAGCTCCCTGTCATTGTTATATGTACCCTTTTTCTTTAAAGGAACACTATCGGTCTTGACCCTATATTAAAAACATAATTTAGGTGGTCTGCCCCCCCCCCCTCCCCCATCCCCCTGCTCCCTTTAAGTAGTGTAAAATCTTACCTTTATTCTACCAGTGCTGGCCCCATCCCCGAACCAACTCCTTGCCTGTCATAATCAGAATTGATCATTTCAGCCATGGCACGGGTGGAGCCAAACTCCACTCCGGGCAATCATCATATCCTCATAGAGATACATTTCTATGGGGAAAGTTCAGCGCCTCCATGCGGAGTGTGGTGGCGCTGGATGATGCAGCACTGCCCCATGAAGCACCCCCTGTGGCCATCTGAGGCATGGCCACTGGAGGTATCCCTAGGCTGTAATGTAAACACTTCATTTTCTCTGACAAGACAGTGTTTACTGCAAAAAGCAAAATGTCGGCAGGGACTGACTATACTCACCAGAACAACTACAATAAGTAGTAGTAGTGTTTCTAGGCTGTAATGTAAACACTGTATTTTCTCTGAAAAGACAGTGTTTACATGAAAAAGCCTGCAGAGGCTGACTGCATTAAGCTGTAGTTGTTCTGGTGACTTTAGTGTCCTTTTAAATGTGGAGGTGGAGGAACAGCAGCAATGCATTTATCAAAGTAATGCGTTCTGAAAAAATGATGCAAATTACTATGGAAACTGGTGGAACTAACAGGCATATTTTATTGTAACATTTCCCCATTTACATCTTTGCACCACTTTTCACATCACAGCACTTTGATAAATCGTCCCCATTGTTGGTTTCTATTTCTCTTCTTCTGTTGCACTGTTTGCCCTGTCTACGCCAGGACTGAACTGGATTATGATTGAAACTGCTATGCATTTACAAGAAAACCAAGCATCAATTGAAAAAAAATAAAAAAAATAACGAACACAATTTAAATGTGATTTTTTTTTTGTTTTAATCAATACTCTATTTCCCAAGGCTTTATTCAATACCAAAAGAAAAGACATGTCCTCTTTAACTTCAATTCCCTGCGTGCACTATTACTGTTTTTTATAAACTAGTTGCTGATGTGCAAGGAATGATATGCTATTACTTACAGAGTTATTCCAAATAATTTATTGCATCTGTGGTGTGGAAACCTTACCGTTACATTTACAAATTTTGGGAACTGAGCATACCACCTGTCCCTATTCATTGAATAAGGGTTTTCTTAAATGACAACTCTTTTATTCACTGACCCAAGAGGTCAGCTTGATCTAGTTCTTGGCCTCTGCGAAGATTTACTTCTTGCTTTAAATAGCCATAACCCCAGATGACTTCTGAAAGAGCAGTAAATCAGTTTCAATTGGTCCAACTGATTACGTTTTAAGAACTCTAATAAAAACACTAGGTACGACTAGGACAAAATTGTATTCCTGAAAATGACCAGCTCTAACCAAAGCCTTGCACCAAGAGTTTTGTTATTCTTTTAAAGAAAACAAGAGGATTTCAAGGAGCCATCCTACCAAAAAGTGCAAGAAAAGATGGAGCAGTGTAAGTTAGCAGCATGTTTCCTAAAGGGCTGTTACCATGTTCTTTGCTATAAAACACTGCATTACCATATTGAGAGAAATGAAGAAAAAAAATATCACTTTCAGGAGATATAAATTGTAGATATATATATATTTGTGTACGGCACATTACGAGGACGTTAGGCTATGATAATAAAAGAAGCAGTATTAGTAATAGCAAGTCAGTTGAGGTGTGCCGAAACTGACGTGAGGTTAGGCCTGTAAAAGAGGGCCCACCTAGGAGAAATGATAAATTGAGGGTGCGGTGGGAGGGGCACTTCCGGGTTCGTCGCTGAGAGGTAGCTGGATTGAAGTACGTTATATAGGGCAAGTTTGTGCCTCCCACAATTACAGGCCAAGCCTTCTATTTGTGTACGGCACATTACGAGGACGTTAGGCTATGATAATAAAAGAAGCAGTATTAGTAATAGCAAGTCAGTTGAGGTGTGCCGAAACTGACGTGAGGTTAGGCCTGTAAAAGAGGGCAAAAATGAATTAGAAGCGATTTCTGATAACACACATAAGCTTATTTACATACAAACGTTATTTAGACATATATGGAAAGTCATACTTACACCAATTCCAGGTTCAGGAATTTACCTATAGTATGCAGGTGACGTCCAATCTTCCCGTGTTTTTAATGATGTGTGTCGGTATGTGGGTACCTGAGGCAGCTGAAGCTGCACCAATGTGAAAAGGAGTGACCAGTGAATGTGTGTGGGTTGAGTCCGAACCTGAGAAACAGAATACGAATGAAACACACAAATTGTTTGGTTGTTAGGGCTCCCTTAAATGGCCAACAGTGAACTGGCAGGTTTGGAAGTGAATTTGGACATCATCAGACTATCTAAAGTGGTACGGGACCCCATTTGGTAAAGGTAGGAACATTATTTAATTCCTACCGGAGGACCCGTTTGGATTGTTTGGGTATAGGGAAATGGATAAGACATAGTGGTGTTGTAGGAGTTACTATTGGAGGCAAAGCTTAGAATGGTTGCTATTCCAGAAAACTTTAGGACTCATTTGTGGTGTATTCAAAAGGGGGTTGTGTCGAGAATATCGTAGATACTTTTAAACAGTTACTGTCTATTGGAAGTCTTTTGATGGGATTGAGTGCTGATAATCTGTGAACCCTCTTAATATGCTTTTAACTTTGTAAGACGTAGAAAATGGAATATAGTTGGGATGCTGGTTAACATGTAGTGTTGTATGCCTGTTGAGTAGAGTTTGATAGTGTTTGTATGCTAATTTAAGAGAAATAAGGCCAAAGAAGTGAATGCAACAACAGTTTCAACAGAAAACATTTATTATGTGCTAATCGCGAACAAAATCTTTAACCATTTGTAAGCTCTAGGGTAGACTTACCTCGTGTTAGTCGACAGGCCTGCCTGAGCGAGAAAACTACTATGCTGTAAGAGAGGTAATAACATAATTAGTTCTGGGACGCTTGGAGACGCCCTGGGTTGCGGGTTTGCTGTTGGGTGATACTTGAAAAATTCCTGCAAATATAAGCGTGAAAGAGTACCAGGAGCGTTATTTTGGGTTTTATGGACCCGAGAAAAGCGCTCGAAACAGTTCTGTGTGTAACTGAGCCTAAACGGTGTTTGTATTGTATTTTTTTTTTTTTTTTTTTTTTTACACCCAGCTTACTAACGTAGTGCCTACAGGCGAAATTGTATTAGCTAGCTAATGTTGGTGACAGGTGACGCCCTAACTACTTGCCAAGTGGCTTTGAGAGGCTCTACCTATGATTTGGCTCGTGGGGCCTTTGTGCCACTGAGGTGGGTGGCGGGGTGTTGGCCTCTCGGTGACCGTAACAGAATGAAAATCGATTGGCCGTGACGGGTGAGGCCCTAACTATGACATGATGCAAGGCTATAACTATGCGTTGGGCCGATTGGGCACGAACCTCCGAACGGAAGGGCTGACTGTATGCCTTGCGGGACCACTTTGACTAATAGGCGGAGAGGCCTACGGGACCATACCTAATATTTGGCGAGAGTTTAAACTTACTTCTGATCCCACCTGAATTTTTTAGTTACCGCACCTGCTGATTGTCCTGAGCAACGTATACTGTAGTTGTAAACGAACCTACTCGACCCGTATATGTAGACTAATGTCTAGAAGAATTGACTTGTCCTGATCACTAGAACTCTTACCTGCTGCGTCTGCATTTAACCAAGAAGGAAGGAATATCTTATAACAGGAGAAATTAAAACATAATTAATTGTTATCTTAAATATATATGCGTAGCTTAGTTAGCGACAAATAATGCCCCAGACAGAAGCTGAGCATGACATAACCACAGTTTAACACATTTATATACACAAACACACAATTGCTTTAAGGAAAAATACTTTAGTAAATAAACTACCCTGTCCTAGTACAGGTTAAATATGTGTATGTCCAAGGACAAAAAGAACAGGAAAAGAACATGAAGGAATATATCAGCGCTGTTTAGGCGGAACTAACTACTACTGCTATGACAGAGCGGAAAACCAGCGTGGTACTACTTGATATGATACCACAAGAACATAACGATGAATGTACACTTTAAAAATAAACGACAGTTTGTATAGAATAAATGAAAAACTGTATGAGAGTGTCTCCATTACCGACTGCTGTAAGCATACCAATGGTTAACTATATGACTTTAAGTGGACGGACACTAGACGTTGAAAGAATGTAACTGCCGGTACTCCCTGTAACTAGTAATGTGCGCTGGGGTAACCCCATTAGGGTTTAGTCAGAAATGTTCACGAAAATGTATAACACGCTATAAAGGCCAACGATAGACTGGCTGCCCGGCAAATGTAAAAATGGGAATACGGCAAGCTAATTGGCACCCTAATCATTACAGCGCTTAAAAAGAAGCGGACTATAACTGAGCGCTTAATGTAGTACAATAAAGAAACTGAGACCTTTAATAAAGTTCAACCAGAGGGAAGAAAAATTAACTTAAATTGACATCCAATTTGAATACAGCCTAGTGTAATCAGGAACATGAGATGCAGGAGACAGAAGTGGGCGTAAAATAAACTTATTTAACAACCTTACACAAACCAAAACACCTTAGCAATGATTTTAGAAAATACACCGTGAATGTATGACCCCAATCACCCTAAAACATCCTGACTAGGATATTGCTGGTCGTTATAATTTAGACATAAATACAATGGAAGGCTGATTTTAAAGAAAGACACATATGTATCGGAACAGTAAGCAAAGCAATTTAGGCAAACTGACAACTAAACATTCACAAATGGTACTGCTGCTGAGGTCAGTTAACCGAAAGCCAGACCACATGAATCTGCAGTGGTACATGACGACCGATTAACATGAGTGTGATAGTATTGAAGGAAAGATTAGACGAAGATGTAAATGACGATAAGTACAGGGAAACGTGCGGAAAGACAGAGTATAAATAATGGTGTAGCCGTACGAGCGATGGCTGTATAGTCATACTCCCCAGGCAGATTAGTATATATTAAAGGGCATATACATATAACTGTACTAAGAAAAACACAGTAGATGACAACAGTACAAAACCTTCTTGACGGCTAAATGAAGAATCTTTGACAATTATATACTACAAGATAATATCAAAAACATACAGCCGCTGCTGTATAAATGTACATAAGAGTATGGAGAGCGTGTGTGCATGCTTTTATTACCATAACTAAATAAAACAGGGGAATACAGTTGCAAATAAATGCCAAACCATAAAAACTAAATTTACCCAGAACCATATGAATAGCACGAACCTTAACTTTTAATGTATACAGAGCGTGACGAAGGGCATTGCTATGGATGTATTTGCCGAATGCAGCACGAAATAGGGAGATGACCACGGAATGGCCCGTACGTAAGTAGAGGGGTTAAACTAAAGAAACGTATAATCGGGTAAACGAGGCCGGTAGGTGGCAATTATAAAAGAGGAACCTTTACACGCCGCGTACCCTGTGAGTACGTGGGGGGCTCATATGCATGTAACCCATTGCTGGGGACCCCAGAAAGTCGTAAGGTTCCCCAGTTAATGGAACCCATGGCGAGTTCGAAGCACCCGACTGTCAACTCACGGCTTACACGGGGAGATAGCCTTGTGGAGCCGCTAGGCACCCGACACCAGCAGTAACTTGAGTCGTGAATTTCTCACTCTGTATTAACCCTGAAACGAAAACACAATGCACTGCCGGCATATGGGAAAATGACGTCAGGAATACGTGACCGGAAGTAAACCGCATTACTTGTGAGATGGAGCAGGCGGGAAACAAAAGATAAGACAGATACAGTGTACAATTTGAAAGGTACCATGAAAGTTATACAACATATAAAGCAGCCCCAACTAGGAAGATGTTACCTCGAACAAGGAGCGCACGTAGGTATAGGGAGGGAATGTATTGCAGCGTCTGAATGGAAACTAAGCCGGTATGCTACGTGAAAGCAAGAAAGTACCCTTATGTGCCGTGCCCCCTGTGAGTACGTGGGGGGTCCCTTTGAGCCTAGCACGTTGCCGGGGAGCCTGAGGGACGAAGGGGTTCCCTACCTAATGTTACTCGTGGCGTTGGATGCGCCCGTGTAGTAACTTACTGTTTACCCAAGGAACAGCCTTGTACAGCGGAAAGGCTTCCTCTTACCGGCCCGACCTCGATCAGATGCCCCTATCTCGCTTGCCGCCGCGTCTGGATTACGTGAACCGGAAGTAGAACGACGCAGCACTTCCGGGTTCGTCGCTGAGAGGTAGCTGGATTGAAGTACGTTATATAGGGCAAGTTTGTGCCTCCCACAATTACAGGCCAAGCCTTCTATATATATTTTTACTTTGGTTTATTTGTAGAAAAATAACCCAAAAAAATCTTAGCACAAAAATAACTGAAGTTAATCAAATTACATGATGGGGGAAGTTTGTTCGCAGATTACCCTTCGTCACAAGTTCTCCCTCTCCCCATCATGTAAGTGTATATATACTTTAGTTAAAGGCAAATCTTGTTCCTACAATTTCTTTGTAGCAGAAGTGATTTAATTTTATTTTTTTATTCTATTACTCTTGGATCACACAGGTGTAGCTTTACAATTAAATCTATTTGATATCAAACTGAAATTGCAGAATAGGAACCTGCTGGTAAAGAAAAAATGTGGTATAATAGGTTCATTGCTGTCTCAGGGCCCACTGACCCAGAAGGCCGATAACGGTTTTCACGTTCCCAAATAAGAACCAGAAGTCCTTTTGCACCAAGACTCCACTCCTCTTGGAGTCCTTTCGGGAGGGAACTCTGATCGCTGGTGGCAACTTTAATCTTCACCTGCATCTAATAGTAGACGCATTATCTGGACCTCCCTTATCCACTGAATGAATCTCTTTTAGACGACTGTTTATTCGTGAAACTTACAAATGTTACTCTGCACAGGTGAAGTTTCTAAAAATACCTGCCCTTCTCAAACTCTGAAACACAGTGTGTCACCATTATATAGCCTTTTTTTAGCATGACTTTTGCAAAACTTTTGATGACTCCCAATGGGAACGAGTATTTCTTCTAACCCACAAGTCCTCTATTAGCACCCGCTGTCATGAGTCTGGGTATAATTTACTCGCGCACTGGTATCACACAGCCGAGAAACAAATGCATAAGTATTTATCTGTTGATCCGGAATGTTGGTGTTGTGAGAGAAAACTGGACACTCTGATCCACAAATGACATCCATACAGTTATTTCACAATTAGCGGACACCTTACTTTCATTTGATAAAGCTAAGTGTCAATGTTTAAGGTGATAATCACAATAATTGTACACTGTATGATTTTGATGTGTTGCACCTATTGGACTGAATACACTATATGTGTGTTGTGACAATATTATACATTGTTAGTGCTGCTATTTTGTAGCACTTTGTGCTGGCTGTGATGGGAATATCTAACTATATAGGCAACTCACTAATATATATATATATATATATATATATTTGTCTAACCACACCTGTGTTGTATGTAGAGATCGTAGGTGAACCTTTGGGTTTACTGATAGTATATAGTGAGGATACACTTGATGCAATGTTTTAGCTTGCTTTTTGTAGAGTTTTTCTGGTAATTGTTTTGCCACTACACATGGTGAAGTTGTCCAGAGATCAAGCCCTTTTGGAATGCCATCCATACAGTTATTTCACAATTAGCAGACACCCCACTTACAATTGATATAGATGTTTATCTGCTCCACCTTCCCATGCAATCCTATTGAAGATCAGTCTACCTCATCTGATCAACACCACCCGCAATCTCATTCCCACCTTCTGGTAGCGGTGGAGAGTGCCAACCATATGAGACTGAATTCTTAGAGTGGAGGAAAGCCTATGTGAAGAGCTTATACTTGCTGCCTTGGAGAACAACCAACACTACACTACACTGGGCTTTCTGATCGGTCGGTAGCCTCTGGAGAGAGAATAAACTGGGACATTGATCACCACTTCCACCCCAGCCTAGAGACATGATCCTTTACTGCTGTTAATGGGATTCTGCTTGGTCAAGGCCCCCCTTAAACAATTTCTTAGACTAATTCTCACACTTTCCTTTCACCTGACAAATACTTTCTCGCTATTCATAATCTAGCTTTTTACCTTCTATCTTTACCTCCCTCTTCCACTATGCTGTACTATGGTTCTCTGTAGCTTATATACCAACTGTCTTGGGGCTCAAACGATTTTTGTTTTCTCTCTCTCTGTCTCTCTTTGTTTTGGTGACATGGACGTTCCCCTCCTGCCAAATGCACATTTGGTAGCCCAGGAAACCTGGATTTATTTTTATATATTATGCATATATAATTCCTGATCTTGTGCACGTATGGTACACTGACCTTATTGTATACTGTAGCCATCAAGTGTAAATAACTACGCATGACATTTTTCTTTTTGTGTTACATTCTTTTCCTTTTTTCTCAATTAAAGCTGAATGATAAAAAAAAAGATACAGCTATATCTAGACTGCTTGGGGAATTGTATAACACCTTGCTATATTTTACTCGTAAATAATTTTTCCATTTTATGTACAAAGGGAAAAAAAACAGCACTGCAACTAAAGAGTCTTTGCTATTATTAAAGCCAGTTAATTGGTCATCTTATTAACCCCTTAAGGACCAAACATCTGGAATAAAAGGGAATCATGACATGTCACACATGTCATGTGTCCTTAAGGGGTTAAACAAGATTTAATGCCATGCCTCTAAAAAGAATATGGAGAATATGACCCCCACAGGAGGTTGCTAATCACATAAGGGACATTTTTATTCTATATTATCAAAAATAAAAATAAGGAAGAGATGCTTAGAACCCTCGTACTGAGACATAATTCACACAATGTTGTATGTACAAGCGCTTTCATTTGAAATGTCAGTATATTTAGCAGAAAAACATAAAAACATAAAAAATAATGAATGCAGGAACATTCAGCGTCTCCATGCAGAGAATGGAGACACTAAATGTCCTGCCCCAGGAAGCATCTAGTAGCCATCTGAAGAGTGGCCACTGGAGGTATCCCTAGGCTGTAATGTAAACACTGCCTTTTCTCTGACAAGAGTGTTTACTGCAAAAAGCAGTCTGCAGGGACTGACTATATTCACCAGGACAACTACAATAAGCTTTAAGTATGTCTTATCTTATGTCTGATCACTTAAACCTTGCTGTCAAAGTAAAACTCGCCATGTGATATGTGTATCATGCCTAGAGAACAAAATATATAGTTATGAATGTAACATTTATAGGACTTATCATGTCATATGATTATATATTTATTATAAAAGGGTGATATTGAATGATAATAACATCAATCAAATAGTGGCATTATGAAAAAGAAAACATGCTTCAGAATTAAACTTTTTAAGGGACACTATAGTTACCAGAACAACTACATCTTATTGATTTTGTTCTGGTGCGTAGAATCATTACCTCCAGGCTTTTTGCTGTAAACACTGTCTTTTCAGAGAAATGCAGTGTTTACATTACAGCCTAGTAATAACTTAACTGGCCACTCCTCAGATGGCCGTTAGAGATCTTTCCTGGGTCATGGCTGCCTAAAATGATTCAAAACATTCAGTGTTTCCTCCCTCTGCATGCAGACACTGAACTTTCCTCATAGAGATTCATTGATTCAATTAATCTCTATGAGGAGATGCTGATTGGCCAGGGCTGTGTTTGAATCATGCTGGCTCTGCCCCTGATCTGCCTCTTTGTCAGTCACAGCCAATCCTATGGGGAAGCATTGTGATTGGATCAGGCTACCACTTCTGATGATGTCAGCAGACAGCTTGTTTTTTTGAGGCAAACAGTATGCAGAGTTACAGCTTCTGGCTTGAATACAGTAAGATTTTGCTATATTTATGAAGGCATGAGGGGCCCAGGGAGGGCTAGATTGTGGTTTTAACACTATAGGGTCAGTAATACATGTTTGTGTTCCTGACCCTATAGTGATCCTTTAAGAAAGAATAGCGAGTATAACCAGTTATATTAAAATTTATCATCGAACAATTGTTTTGTATGTTCACATAACAATTTATTCTGAAATGTGTACAGCTTTCCATATGCAGGGTTATTCACTAAACTCTGCATTGTACCTAACTTAATTATAAATTGTAAAACTAAGGCAAAAACAAATTATCTAGGGCAGTGTTTCCCAATTAGTGTTCTGCGGAACCCTGGGGTTCGACGAGAAAAAAACCTGTGGTTTCGCCTCATCCAACATGGCTGCTGCTACCCGCTTTTCCCAGAAATTGGAAACCGCAGAGATCTCAAGAATGTGAACTTATGCCAGCCATCTGACATATCGGACTCACTCGATTGCAAGCATTGATACATGACGGTTGTGTGTAGGAAATCTCTTGTTCTTTCAGTATCAGCTATTTTTAGATCAGTATTGGCTTCATGAAGGAGGGAAATTTTTTGTTATTTTTAGAGTCAGACTATATAGTCAGACTATTGAAGCAATCCTTTGCTATGGGAAGGGCCTAATGCCCTCGCCGTGCTTGCATATTAGCCCCTCCTCGGGTGACAGCATCAAGGGAGATCCGTGGGAATCGGGTAAGTACAGTAAGGATTTTTTAATCCTTACAGTGCAAGGGGGTAGGCCATGAGGGAAGGTGGGGGTGGGGGGACAGAGTAAGCTATAGTGCTAGCAATACACATTCTTATTCCTAGCCCTAGAGCAGGGGTAGGCAACCTACGGCACTAGTGCCATGCATGGCACTCGAGGTGTCTTTGCACGGCACCCAAGGCTGCTAGAGACAAACAGGCTCTGGCCTATCAGGAGTCCCAGTAAAACTTCAGGTATCTGCTAATCCGAAAAGGTGGTGAAGGACAATCCTCAATTTATGCATTGCAGGACGTAGAGGAAGTGATCCCAGCACTTGTGAATGGGAATCCACACAATAGTAGAACAGCTCGCAGTTGCAGCTCCTGTCCTTGACATGTACCTGGCCGGCCTGGTCCCCACTGAACCCCAGGGAAGACACCCACACTGGTAGATATACACAGAAATGCAGAATAACCCTCCCCTCATACAAATAATACGGACAGCCCACACACAAACATACACATAATCCGCACAAATGCAACTCCACTAACAATCCACATACATGCATACAACCCCACATGCAGCCTCTCACATGCAATACCTCAAACAGCCCCCACACACACTACCAAACACACAATGTGACATATCCATTCACACACACAATTCCACAAGCAGCCCACATACACAACTCACATTCATATGTATCATACACAATCCACAAACTACTCATGAACATATACAATATAATAGCTAATATACGCAGGGCCGTCTTTAACGCGGGGCAAACGCTGGCCTCAACTATTTCTAACACCTGGCTGGTAATCCGCACACTAAGGAGGCCCACTTGGTGGCCCGTGCACAAAGGGCCACCCGGTGGGCTTCTGTCAGCAGGGGCCCGGTCGCGCTGAGGCGCTTAACAGCGCGAGCGGGTCCCTTGCTTTTTGGCAGCAGGCTGGGAGGAAGTGACGGACACGCATCACTTCCACCCACAAAGAGAGGAGCGCGCGGGAAAGAAGAGTAGGCAGAGTGGAGGGGGGCTGGCCGAGAGAGCCAGACCCCAACTCCCAACACCTTCTGCCACCAGCAGGTTTTTAAAGTGTACATTTTGTGTGTGTCAGTATATCTGTGTTTGTGTGTATGTCTGTCAGTGTGTGTTAGTATGTCTGTGTGTGTGTGTGTGTCAGTATATCTGTGTGTGTCAGTATGTTTGTGTGTCAGTATATCTGTGTGTATGTGTGTCAGTATGTCTGTGTGTGTGTGTGTTTCTGTCAGTAAATCTGTGTCAGTAAATCTGTGTGTGTGTATCAGTATGTCTGTGTATCTGTGTGTGTATATATCTCTGTGTGCGTGTATATGCGCATACATCTCAGCATTCACACACTAACACTACACACAAATACACCCCTGCATTCAAATATTAACACTACGTACAAACACGTCTGTGTTACACACCAAAATCATATGTAAATACACCCCTGCATTCAAAAAACAACACTACACAAATACATGCTTGCAATCATGCCAACACCACACACAAACATATTCCATACAAAAACCTGTTTACATTCAAACACACAAAAACTGCTTAATGCTTAATACAGACCTGGAAACATGGGTTAATGGTAGAGCCCCAGCTGTCAATGCATTTCTGGAGTTGCACGACAGATGGGGATCTACCTTTTAATCACCCGTGCAACAGGGAGGCCCAATAAAATTCTTGCACCTCTCTACTTTAGGTCTGCCACTGCGTTGAGGTGGAGGACGTGATTGCACGTCTGGGGAGGGGGGACAGGGTCCAGGGGGCCCCAAGCAAATGCTTTGCCCAAGATCCAGTCAATATTAAAGACGGCCCTGCATATTACACACAAATACAACAATACAAAGCAATTACAGTAAAAAATAACACAAGCAGAATACGGCAGCATACACACCTCAATTAAAAAAAATAGGACTGGCACGCTACGGGACATCACAATCTTATATTGGCACAGTGCTGCTAAAAGGTTGCCTACACCTGCCCTAGAGTATCCCTTTAATTGTCAAAGAGAGTCATTTTCTAAAAGTAAACAATCAAACAGCATCTCTTATAAATCCTGGACTGTTGGTGGGCCATGATGACTGGTTTGGGAACCACTGGTTCTGATTTCACACAAAACACTAACATGTTTTTTTACCAAAGTGACAATTCAAAGTGGATTGCAAATGTAAGGCCAAAATAACCAAATTGGAAAAATTCTGTGAATCAAATAGGTTTGTAGCTTGGCTACTTTAGCCTGAAATTAGAAATTCACTTCAAATTCTCACTTTAGTGAATAACCCTGCTAAATTATTCTCTAAACAGTGAAATGTAGTATATTGCAAAATTTAGGTTAAAAAGCTGGTATGAAATAATTTCCTTGGCTATTCTCAGAGCTTGCCTAACATTTGCAATTTGTTTTTCACTACAGCCTGGTGTCTAGTGAGTAAATCCCAAGGTGTATAAATAAATAATGGACTTGTTCACAGCATGGGGAAGACTCATACAAATAGCACTGCATGTTTTGAATAGCATTTGAAAGGCCCCATCACAAATCATGTCTGACAATGTGCAGGAAGGGAAAGGCATCAGCAGGGATACTAGACTTATCCAGAATCAGCTGGTTTATTGAACACCTCTCTTAAATTACACTCTCTCCCCATTTATACCAAACCAGCATTTACCTGTTGCATAACTGTACAGCGTGTCCCTAGAGATGTGTTAAATATTACCACTTCCTGAGTGTCAGGCTTGTGAAAATTAAAGTAAGTAAATACACCAGCTTGTGACATGCAGAAAAATTATTCTGGGATTTTTAAACTGAGCATTTTAATTCTCATTGACACAAAGTTATTTTATCACGGTACTTATGAGGAAGGCTTAAATTAAATGTTACCTTTTTCAACCTAAAGTTATGTGTTCTTTAATATATTTGAGCTTGTTTCAGATTGTTGTGTTTGTTTAGATTTTTAATTCTGTTGACCCTTAAATGGGCAACAAGGTTTTTAAACAATGTGGATTTTAATCATCCTGGTATAAAAGGAAAGCCTAATTTATTATATAGAGCTTTCAATACTAAATAAGCAGGACATTCTATACTGGAATAAGGTCTTGTGTTGTGATGTTAGCAAAAAATGCAATTGATCCTTAAGGGGTTAAACTGAGCAAGCTAGCGCAGTGGTCATTGTAAAAGACAAACAATTGTAGGAACTGGTTTGTCTGTCTACAGGCTTTTATGCTGCCTGAAGGGTTTTATTGTGTAACAATTTGGGTAATTGACTAAATTTGATTGTAAGCTCATTTGAGCAGAGCTTTTTTTCACCTCTTGTCTATGTTATATATTTTATATGTCAATTACTTGTTTGTTGGTTATCCCCATCCTATGATTGTAAGGTTCAGTGGAATATGTTGGCACTATAAAAATAATAAAAACAAGAAACTGAGGAAGGATTTGCAAATTTAAAGGAACATCCCATACACTATAACCACTACGATCTGCTGCGTCCTACAAAACTAAATACTATTGATGAGCAGCACACTCAGCCAATGAGCATGGCCAGGAAAGTGAGTGACCGGACTCATGCTAGATGTCAAATCATAATTAAATGATTTCACTACTTACTCTGTGGTTGCTTGGCACCATTACTATTATGGGTAGTCTGTAGTGGTTATGGTGTTTGGAGTGTTTCTTTAAGGACAAAGTGAGATTAAGGTTTTTTTTGTTTTTAACAGTCTGGGTATTTTGGTCTAAAAAATACAATGCCCTTGATATTTTGTTTCACAGTTCCTGGTCTAGTGAATAGCACTGTTAATTGATATCAGATTCTTTTCACTTGCCTTGACAACTGCAAGAGTGAATGTAGCAGGTACAGCAAAATAAGTTTCTTGACTTGCATACACTGCAGAAAATGTTAATTCTTTAATATTTAGCATACTGTAAAATAAGTATCTGACCTCTATTGGTTTCAAAACAGATTTGTAAATAAAACCAAAAACCGGTCCCATAAAGCACAGCTCAAGCACACTTAAATTCACTCTCACAATGCCTTTCCGAGGCCCAGCTGACTGCTCTGAAGGGTTGCCCATTACAATGGTATGATGTGCCCATTTTATGGCTGCAGTCTAAAGGTGTGGACAACATAGCCTACTGTACACCCAGCTGGACCCTTCTGTTCCAGCATTAAAGGGTTACTCAGAACCCTAATGACCAACTAAGTGGTGCAATCACCATGGAAACCAATGGAATGCTCCTATTGATTTCACATGGTTGTGAACTTTGTCCCAGAATAGCTTTTCGTGAATAAGACCTATGTCATCTAGATGATAATAGAAATAGTATGCAATAGTCACACGGTATCCACACAAATGATACTGACTCATTGCAAGTTTATCACTCTTAGTAAGCATAACTTTTTACCTATATTGTCTTATATCCTGTCCCTCCTCACCTATATTACTGTGTAATACTGTGAAATATCACTGTAATCAACTTGTGCATTCAGTTTCAAACAAATATTGGATGATTGCCAGTGCATCCTGGCTCCTAAACACTAAAGGAACAAATCACAAAATGGACCATGCACAAAACTGTTTCTTTTGGTTTGTAATGCAGAGTTCCATCCGTGGCAACAAAAAAGACATAGTTAATGGGATGGGGGAAATTATGATTAATTATGAAATAGCTACTAAATGTTTGTTTTATTCACAGATCAAATGAGAAATGACCAAAAGAGGGTAGGGGGGGAAAAAGGAGCAGTAAACCAAACCAAACAATAAATTATTTATATAAATATATATGTGTGTGTGTGTGCGCGCTACGGAATTTGTTGGCGCTATATAAATAATAAAATAATAATAATATATATTTTAACTCCCCCATTCACTATTTCAGGAAATAGTGGAGTAAAATGACATTATTTCTATTGGATGGTCTCAGAGTGTCATGTTGCTGCTGTTCAGTAGCCTCACAATGCTTTTTTCTTTGGGAAGCATTGGATTGACTGAACTCAACAGTCTTGATTATCTCGACCAAAAATACAATGCTACATGCCGGGGACCAAGGCTGTGAGAGAGAAAATATAAGTAAAACTACCTTTTTGTTTGGAATACACATTGCTATTCCTAATGCTACAGTGTTTTAACATTAGAACTAAACCATTAAAGCCATTAACCTCTCTCCCCCTCCCCCCCCCCCCCCCCCCAAAAAAAAATGTGTCCTCCGGCACCATTCTGTTCTGCCCTCCTATCTTTCAGCTTTTTTCCAATGCTTTTTAACGTCAGGCTAGAGAAGCATTGGCCAGGGGCTCTGCTATTGGGCTTGGAGCAGTCAGCTGAAGACAGAGCCCTGTGTAACACTGTCTGAGTTATTGACAAATATGTGAATTGTTGGGAATTGATCCATGAATTTAAAAAATGTAGGTCAACCGTTGCAAGCTAAGCCATTTTTGCCTAAAATCTTAAATAGCGCTGCAGTGGTTATGGTTCCAGTGCTCTGGTGCCACTACTATTATAAGGATTCCAAACCTTTCAGGATGACTCCTTACCTTGGGTTTAATCTGTGCTCTTCCCCGCCTCCACTACTACCTTATTTGGAGAAACTGAATCTCCTAAAAAGCTACCTGTAGGGGTCATGGTGCTAGTAGCCTCTCTT
The DNA here is from genome assembly GCF_036172605.1 of Pelobates fuscus. Lineage (NCBI taxonomy): Eukaryota > Metazoa > Chordata > Amphibia > Anura > Pelobatidae > Pelobates > Pelobates fuscus. The sequence continues at coordinate 200,115,318 of NC_086322.1, forward strand.
TAAAAAATGAATTGTGGCCAGATTTCCTAATGAGGATCACTGGTAAACCAACTAGTTTGGCTTTCAAGTTGCTTTTCAGTGGATAAATCCCTTTAGGACTTCTTCTTTTTTTTTTTTTTAACTGCTCAAGTAACTTAAATGTCAAAAGTCTATATTTCCCAATTTGTGCAGGCTGTCTTGGTACTGATTATTTTTATGATTTGAACATACTCAGATTCCTGATGTATTACTTTTGTCATGCCATTTTGTTTACAGCAGAAGGCATCAAAACCAAGCTGTACTGTTACTGTACCCAAACTAAATGTACTGTTAAAAATGGAATGGGGAAAGGGTGGATTGTGTCTGGATTATGACAGTATCTTGATACTGTTTTTTTTTTTTTTTTTTTGAGAAGAGCACATGACTGAGCTGTGGCCTCTCTGGAATGAAGTGTCAATGAGAAGTTTAGAACAGTCTCTTCAGTAATCACAACGAAATTTTACAGCCAACGCAAAACACCAGCTACTGTTTTGAATAAATAATAGCCAATACAGTGCTGTTTTGTTCATCGTGAAACAAAGCTGCATTTAACGTTCACAGCGTACTTGTACTACTGGCACAATGATTTATGGAGTATTAACTCTTGCGTAGAGCACAAATTAACCTTTCCATGAGTAGTCTGTTTAAATATCCACTGTTTATTGTGCTTTGGGGAAAGGCCTAGTAAATGTTTGTAGATCAGGGTTTGACATATCCCAGGAGGCAGGAAGCCGTGGATTGTAAAAATGAACACAGCATTCATTTACACTAATTTATATGAATTTGTATAGATAAGGACTTCATATTTGCTTTCTGATATAATCAATCCGTCAAATTGCCTCTTAATTTTCCCAGTTTTTTTCTTTTCCTTTTTTCTTCCCAAGCATTTTTCAATCACTCCTCTGACTCAGTGCTATGTCAGTGTCTTGCATGTACTCTTGTTAAAGTACAAGAACATAATGCACAAATCTAGATCAAACACATCATATATAAAACACATGGTTACAGAGTTTTGATAAATGTTTTTTACAAGACTTTTATCAAAACTGCTGATTTACAGGCACGTAACACAATACAACTCACTTTTATTTTCTAGCAGATGCTTGTTAGATGATCCTAAATATTGGTTAAAAATAAGCAAAGTGCTGTAGCCTAACTTAAAGGGACACTGTAATAGTAAACTCGGCAGAGTCTGTTGTTGTACAGATGCTGTCTTTTTCTTGTACTTGGATATAAAAAATATTTAAATTACAGAGATATCCATTAAAGTGAGAATTTTGGAGAATTCACTTTGATTTTCATATTTAAAGTCAAAATATCGTAATTTGAAAAATGTTTCAGTGCTTCCAGTTCAGCTACTTTGACCTGAAAGGACCACTATAGGCACCCAGACCAATACAGCTCAATGAAGTGGTCTGGGTGCCAGCTCCCCCTAGTTTTAACCCTGCAGCTGAAAACATGTTTACACTATATTAACACTGCAGGGTTAATCCAGCCTCTCCCTGACAGCCACTAGAGGCCGCTTTCGCGATTTACACAAAGTAAATCACACTTATTTGATGCTGGACGTCCTCACGGATTCCAGCGTCAAAAAAGATCCCCATACGAAAGCATTGAGTAATGCTTTCCTATGGATGGGTTTGAATACGCGCGCGCAGTTGACGTCGATGGAGGAGGAGAAGTCACCAGTGCCGAGGGAGCCCAGAGCTGGATTAAGGTAAGCAAATAAATGGTTAATTAACCATTTATTTGCCGCGGAAAAGGGCCCTAGTCACCTAAAAGATGACTAGGTCTCTATAGCGTTAGGAATACATATTTGTATTCCTAACGCTATAGTGTTCCTTTAGTTTTGAAATACACATTGCATTTTCACTTTAGTGGTTATCCCTGTTAGTACACCTGCTTGTAAACTCGAAAGATGGCATGTGTTGTCCTGTATGCTATACACAATATCAGACAGAAAAGGTATATTTAATTACATAAACCTCTCATTCCTTTTGGATTCATCAGCAAAGAGTCCACATTACTTAATGTACTTTCTCTTTCTCAGGGATAAATGTACAATACAAGAGTCTAGAAGATTCAGTTTCATGTAATCTTCTATGGATAACTTGCGTATGCGTAGGGATCTTTGGCAGGCTACTCGCAGGGGACCTGAGTGTCACCGTCAAGGACTCCCATTCCTTTAGTGATTATAGTCCAAAGTGTATAGCTCAGTGATTATAGCTTATTTTGCCAGTTCACCCAAGCGCTAGCTAATGATACCGGAGAAACTGACGGAAGCGAAGCACAGAGAGATGGACACAGGTTTCTTCAGGAAGGAAGAGATTCTTTATTGGATCACCGATCGGGACTCAGAGGGACTAATGTCACCAAAATACAGCAAGTTCTGAGCCCCGGACAATAGTGCAGGCTCCTTATATAGGCACATAACTCCTCCCATATTAAGCTCCACCCGCACATTCTCTTGACCAATCAATACAAATAAGAATTAACTTCCTGCTTGACCGCATGGCCTGTCCAGCACAATGGAGGAGGGGAATACTACATCCTGTATTCTTGCACATGCTCCGTACACTACTGATCGTATCTTGCCTCGTGCAACCAACTGATCGATACGTCAGCATATGCACGTACACATGCCACGTGGTAATCTCGGCCTACTAAATTTATTTTTACCGAGATTCCACCACATTCCCCCCTTTGATGCCTCTTGATATTTCACAATTACTTGAGGCATCACTTAACCTTAGTTTGCATACACCGCAAGTTACCTTGAACCAGACCAGACTTAACTTATGATGTGAATCTTCAACACTCATCTTCCTGCATTGGTTCTCCCTGATCTAGAGCCTCATATTTATAAATTGCCATTATCTGTGCAGCAGCCTTCCTTTCTGCTATATTTTCTATCAGGCTTTGCACAGACCTAACTACTAAGGGTATAAGACACGGCAGGAGTAGACACAACATTAAAATCAGTAGGACTCCACCTACCACTGCCTTAAGCCCTCCAAACCACTCATACCAGCTACCAAACCAACTACTTGGATTATACCCTTTCCATACCTGAGTAGGCACATGCGCTAGTTTAACCATATGGCTAGTAAGCTCAGCTATTGCTTGCCCTTCGTCATCTATTTGAAGACAGCAATTGCTCAGGTTAAACTTCCCACATACACCTCCCTCTACTGCCAAAAGGTAATCCAAGGCTAATCTATTTTGGTAGACTGCTGTCCTCATCCTGGTATTATGCTTCACTAGAAGATTGAGCGCTTGTGATGTCTCGTTAGTAATAATCTCAACCACCGCCTGTAATCGTATAATACGGTTGAGCATATAAATAGGGGTTCTATAACCAAAGGTACCATCCTCTGCCCACGTGGCTGGCCCATAATAATCTATAATACGCTGGGGAGGCCATTCATTATCTTCCCAGGCGCCTATCTCTATGGGTCCCCTTTTCTTCCTATGATTCACATCATATACTTTAACACCTAAAGTCTCACCTGTTTCAATAGGTAACAAGAAGAAGGATGGTTTGAGCATACCCAACACACATGCCCCTTCCCAGTCCTGTGGCAACTCCGAATAGGCTTTCTTACCACAGATCCAGTACAAATTTGCTGGGGCTCTCCAGGTAGATGTGATGGATAGATCAAACCACACATCCTTTAAATTGGCGTATCTAGCAAACGGGTTAGATGGTTCTGAGACATTTGAAGCCGACCACCAAGTTGTATTCTTTGTATCATCATCATAAGCTTTTTGCCCTAGACAAGTTAATTCTCCTACAGAAGTATTATACATCATTCCTTTCCTTGCTATGCAAACATAACCTATGATGGAGGTCTTTAATCTCCACTCAGATTTACCTCTAACACTCATATGATAATCGGCTTGTGTAGATATTAATTGGTCAACTGCCTCAGAACCGGACATTACCTCCTTTGCTTCCCAAGGCCATTGGTCTCCCATGTTAGTACCTCCACACACATAGCAGTTGGTAACATTAAGACTACCGGCAATACTTTCGGCTAAATCAATGAACAGGTTTTTAGCATTATGGGGGATCTTATTATCTATACTCATCTCTTCATAAAAGGAATGGTATACTTGATGAGTTTGGGAGGATACCGTATCAGTCTCTATCCCTATAAACAATACTGTCCCAGGATCTAAACCCGTCCCATATATTTGAAACCCAAATAAATTACCATACTTGTCTAAGAACTTGTCGGGGTTATTTATAAGTATATGGACTGGATTGCATTCCATAGACTTACAATATGGGCTGGTAGGCAACTTAGTCACTATCATGTCCTTGTCTACTGTCTGTCCCCAAGTTGCCCACCCCACACAAGACCAATATGGGCAAAAGTTATAATCTCTATTTGGGCATCTAGGACTCACATATTTATTTTTACTACTGGGACAAATATATTTATCGTTAGACCCATACGTCCTCTCCCATCTAAGATCCCCACATACATTCCACGGCTTTCTACCACTTGATATCGCCTTACACGCATCAAATAGCAGAACACCCGAAGAATGTACGGATTCTAACACCGTCTTATTAATTAGGGTCCCCTGAGGATCTCCATTCCTGAGAGTCAACCAAATTGTACGAGGTTGATACTCCGGACTGAAGCACTTAGGTTCTCCTACTCCTAAATGGCACACACTATATTCTATATTTAGGTATCTACATCTTGATACATCTCCTTTACACTCGTATTGTGAATGCCAAATTAGGGTTTGGGAAATATGGTTACCTGTTCTTGTAGTCTTAATGCATACCTCACAGCTAGGAGTGTCGGTACCTCTACCTTCCTGAATATAAAAATACACATAAATAAACATTATCAAGAACACATCTTTCGCCGTCATCCTCAGTCTTCGTCCGTGCGAAGGCACCTCAGCTTCCAGGATGTAAGGGCTGCAGGGAATGGAGTTCTGCTCGTCTTCACAGGAGTCCCTTCGAGACTTTCCCTGGCTTATATACTATACGTCGGTGGGCGGACAGGCTTTATTATGGCCCTCTCACTCACGCACCAAATCCCTGAAACAATAAAATTTTGTAATCCACAAAGTTCCTCGTTACTACGACTGAGTCGTGCGTTTTAACCGGATCTTGCAGGGATTCTCTGGATCTGCTGTAACTTGCCAAGAATCGACTGCTGCTGGTTTAACCCTGGAGTGATGTATCCACGGAGTCACTTCGGCTACTTTTATCGCTGTAGGGGTAGACAAAAGAACAACATAAGGACCTCTCCACTTGGGCCCTAACGGTACATTATTCCACTCTTTAATCCACACTTGGTCTCCTGGATGGTAACTATGAACTGGGGGATAAATATTCACAGGTAATCTATCTTGTACCCATTTCTGTACCTCCTCCATAGTCTTACCCAACTCTACAACCTGCTGCCGGGTAATTCCTTCTCCCAACTGACTCAAGTCCCCCCTTAAGTTACCAAGTACGGGAGGTGGTCGCCCATACATGATTGAAAAGGAGAGAGGCCCATCCTTTTGGTAGGGGTACTGCGGATTCGCAATAGAGCTATGGGTAAGAGAACGTTCCATTTAAGTTGGGTTTCCTGACACATTTTAGCCAACTGATTCTTAATAGTTCTATTCATTCTCTCTACCTTACCAGAACTCTGGGGTCTATATGCCGTATGAAGCCTCCACTTTATACCAAGCATATGAGTCAGTTGTTGTAGGCACTGATGAACAAAAGCTGGACCATTGTCCGATCCTATAGAGCAGGGTAGTCCATATCGGGGTATTATTTCTCGTAACAGGAATCTCACAACTTCTCCTGCTTTCTCTGTACGAGTAGGACATGCTTCTACCCAGCCTGAATAGGTGCACACAATTACCAACAGGTAACGATGTCCACCCGATTTAGGCATCACTGTATAGTCAATTTGTAGATCGGACATGGGGAGTCCCCCCATAAACTGGACTCCTGGTGGCTTTACTGGTCCTTGTCTTGCATTATTTTTAGCACACGTTACACATCTTCGTACAATGGCCTGAGTCAAGTTGGACAATCTTGGTATGTAGAAATGTTTTCTGAGAGATTCTTCTGTGCTGTCTCTCCCAGAATGTGTCCCGTTGTGATAATTTTGGACAATTTCTACCGCTAGTGATGCTGGAATGACTATTCTTCCATCTTCTAACTGATACCATTTGTTCTCCAAATACTTTCCAGGTTCAGTCTTTAACCACTCCTCTTCTTGAGCTGTATAAACTGGAGTCCATTGAGACAGTGGAGTTGGTATAAGGGCAGCTATATGTCCCACATATTCCTGTCTTCCCGATTCAGCGGCACGCTTAGCTGCACTATCTGCCATCCGATTTCCTTTGGTTACATCACCATCTCCTCTCAGATGCGCTCGACACTGCTTCCAATAGTTGTAGGATTTCGGCTGCGTACTTGATTTCTTTGCCTTCTGAATTCAATAGTCCTCTTTCTTTATACAAGGCTCCGTGAGCATGAGTGGTTAAAAACGCATATTTGGAGTCCGTGTAGATGTTCACTCTTAAACCTTCAGCCAATTGTAACGCTCGTGTCAGTGCTATCAATTCTGCCTTTTGTGCTGATGTTCCTTTCGCCAGTGGCCGAGCTTCTATCACCTTGTCTATTGTTGTTACTGCATATCCTGCATAGCGGATCCCTTCTTTCACATAACTACTGCCGTCGGTATAATATTGAACATCGGGGTTCTGGATGGGAAAATCACGAAGATCTGGTCTACTTGAAAATACTTCATCCATTACTTCCAAACAATCATGTTGACTTTCAGTAGGTTGTGGCAAAAGGGTAGCTGGATTTAAGGTGTTTACAGTCTCTAAATGCACTCTTGGGTTTTCACACAACATTGCTTGATACTTGGTCATACGGCTGTTACTAAACCAATGATTTCCTTTGTAATCCAACAACGTCTGTACTGCATGTGGGACTCGTACATAAAGTTCTTGACCCAGAGTGAGTTTATCGGCTTCAGCTACTAGCAGGGCGGCTGCAGCTATGGCTCTTAGACAAGGTGGAAGTCCGCTGGCCACTGCATCCAGTTGCTTAGACATATAGGCAACAGGTCTTTGCCATGATCCCAAGTACTGTGTCAATACTCCCACAGCCATTCTTCTTTGCTCATGTACATACAGGTAGAATGGTCGTGTGTGATCAGGTAGACCTAATGCTGGGGCACTCATCAAAGCCTTCTTCACATCTTCAAATGCCGTTTGCTGTTCTTGAGTCCATAAGAAGGGGCCGTGCTCTGTACCTTTGATAGCTGCATACAGAGGTTTTGCCAGTATCGCGTAGCTGGGAATCCATATCCTACAGAAGCCTGCTGCCCCCAAGAATTCTCGCACTTGTCTTCTATTCTTGGGTATCGGTATTTGGCACACAGCTTCTTTTCTCTCTGGCCCCATAATTCTTTGACCTTCAGAGATATGGAATCCCAGATATTTGACAGTTGGCAAACACAACTGAGCCTTCTTTCTAGACACCTTGTATCCTGCCTTCCAGAGAATGTGTAGTAGATCGTGCGTTGCTTGCTGACATATTTCCTTTGTAACTGCTGCTATCAACAAGTCATCTACATACTGTAACAATACACACTCTCCTGGGATGGACTCGAAATCCAGTAGATCTTGACTTAGAGCTGAACCAAATAGTGTAGGTGAATTTTTAAACCCTTGGGGCAGTCTTGTCCAGGTCATTTGGCGTTTTGAGCCCGTTACAGCGTTCTCCCATTGGAAAGCGAAAATACATTGACTTTCTGCGGCAATTCGGAGGCAAAAGAAGGCATCTTTGAGGTCTAAGACTGTAAAGTAAGTAGCCCCGCCCGGAATTAAAGCAAGCAGGTTATATGGATTGGGTACAACTGGATGTATACTAACAACCGCATCATTGACTGCTCTCAAGTCCTGCACAGGTCGATACTCATCTGTACCGGGCTTTTGAACAGGCAGCAATGGGGTGTTCCAGGGGGAAGTACAGAATTTTAGGATACCATACCGTATGAACTTATCCAGATAAGATTGGATGTTCTTCTTAGCCTTCTGCGGGATGTGATATTGTCTTAGGCTCACTGGATAAACCCCAAGTTTTAGTTCGATTTTAATAGGTGGAATATTGCGGGCCAGTCCTGGTGGGTTGTTCTCTGCCCAAACTCCTGGTATGTTGAATAAGGACTCATCACTCCTAGGGTTTTGGCTAGTCAACGCTGTATAAAGTCGCCACTCTTCTTCCTTTGGTACGGATAATGTCATAATACCTGAAGGTCCATTAAACTTTAAGGATGTTGTTCCATTTGGTAGGAACGTAATCTGTGCTTGTAATTTAGATAGCATATCACACCCCAGCAATTGGACTGGACATTCAGGCATATAAAGGAATTGATGTTTTACTACGTGGCCTCCCAATGTACAGAGTCGACTTTTAAGAACCGGTTTTTCAGCACTTCTTCCAGTTGCTCCTATTACGGTAATAGTCCTTCCAGATGGAGGAGCAACTAGATTAGTCACCACTGAATGTTCAGCACCAGTGTCGATCATGAACGCACTCCTTTTTCCCCCTATTGATACATCGACCATAGGCTCCGCTCGACCAAGGGGGATGGAGCCCGGTCGGTATCAATAGTCCTCCATGACTGTGTCAGCCAATCCTACAAAGTCCCTGCCTTCTCTATCGCTGGACCTTTGCGCTGCTGGGAAATACCTATCTTCCCTAACACTTCCTCTGTTCCCATTGCTCCCTCTATTACCATTACTCCCTCCGGGGCCTCCTCTACCTCTCGCTCTGCCTCTAAAGTTTCCATAACCTGCCCTGGGTTGGTCTCTCTCGTACTGCTCTCTTTGTGGACACTCGTTCCTCCAATGCCCTTCTTCCTTGCAATACGTGCACTGATTCCTACTCAAAGGCTCCCTATTCCATCTACTATCGCCTCTATCTGGGCCCCGTCTATCTACGCCTGCGATCGCTACCGCTAACATATCTGCCTTTCTACGCATCTTGCGCTCTTCCTCTTTCTTACTTTCTGTTTCCCTGTTCATATATACTTTATTTGCTACCTCCATCAGTTGGGTGATAGACATACCTGCAAACCCTTCTAACTTCTGTAGCTTGCGCTTAATATCTCCGTAAGCTTGGCTGACAAAGGCAGAGTTTACCATTCGGGAATTATCTGCGTCTTCCGGATTAAAGGGGGTATACAAGCGGTATGCCTCCAATAATCGGTCATAAAAGACACTGGGCGCTTCATCACTTTTCTGAATCACCTCAACTGTCTTCGACATATTAATGGCTTTCTTTCCTCCAGCTTTCATGCCAGCAATTATAGCGTCTCTATAGGCTTTAAGTTGGACCATATCTGCGCCATTAACATTCCAGTCGGGATCGGTGTTAGGATAATGTGTTGCGGCCCATGCTGATGGATTGGCTTGATTCAAAGCACGGGCTTTATCCTCTAGCGCTTTAATGGCCGCTTGGTTAATCCTTGTCCTTTCCTCATTGTTAAACAAAGTCATTAATAACTGCTGGCAATCAGCCCATGTCGGGTTATGTGTCTGAACTATCGAGGTGAACAGATCAGTCATAGCTTGTGGTTTCTCAGTATACGAGGAATTGTGGGTCTTCCAATTCAAGAGATCGGTTGTCGTGAACGGGACATATACGAAGACTGGGTCAGCATGTGCCATTTGACCTGTGGCATCGATATAGGCTGACCCGGGATTCAGACGAAGAGGCATCTGATAATGTTTTAATTGTTGGGTACCGGTCAGTTGTCGGGTTAGTATGGGGCTACGTGGAGGGGCGTCAGTTAGAGGTTCCGGTCGGGGGGTAATAAAACATGAGGATGTGGGAGCTTGGTTTTGGGAAAAATTAGTAAATAAAACACTTCGAGCCGAGCTAGAAGAAGCTTGACCGGAAGTCTGAAGTGGCGCCAAATCAGGATATTCGGATCTAATGGGGGTTGGCTCTGGTTCCGGAAGGGGAGATTTAGTACGAGAGGGGGTGGATTCTGTACTGGAGGAGGAAGCGGAAGTGGATGAGGGCAATGAGGGAAGGGGTGCAGGACTTCCTGCATTTGCGTCACTTCCTCTTAACGGAAAGTAAGGGGGCGGCAAAGGGATCTCGGACTCAGGGGGCGTGTCCAAAATGGGCCTAACACCAGTCCTAGTGGACAAACAAGTCCTAGCCACCATGAGGCGACATTGCTCCTCGTGGCATGTCTGAATCCATTTTGGCGAGTCATTTACGGCCTGTCTCCAACAATCAATATAAGGAAACTGCCCGTAAAGTTCAGGCCTACCCGATACAGCCACGTGTAAGCGCTGTACCAGAGTTGGATCCAAACTGCCACGTGGCGGCCATGCCGCAACCAAAGTAGGCCACTCCCTAGTACACAAAGTGACCAAACGTACAGGAGACATTTTAACCCCAAAATCACATGTTTTGAATCCCTTTTTAAAATTCTTCACCATACAACCTAAGGGATCCGGAATCGTTGACTGCGACGCACCCATACTTATCAATGGAACGTCGTTGACAACGAATACTATGCACGCGTACTATTCAACAGTCACACCCGTTTCCTCTGGCAACAGCACCACGTGGTACGGTTACCAAGTGAAACGTACACAATAACACAATAAACATAGAAACATAGAAACATAGAATGTGACGGCAGATAAGAACCATTCGGCCCATCTAGTCTGCCCAGTTTTCTAAATACTTTCATTAGTCCCTGGCCTTATCTTATAGTTAGGATAGCCTTATGCCTATCCCACGCATGCTTAAACTCCTTTACTGTGTTAACCTCTACCACTTCAGCTGGAAGGCTATTCCATGCATCCACTACCCTCTCAGTAAAGTAATACTTCCTGATATTATTTTTAAACCTTTGTCCCTCTAATTTAAGACTATGTCCTCTTGTTGTGGTAGTTTTTCTTCTTTTAAATATAGTCTCATCCTTTACTGTGTTGATTCCCTTTATGTATTTAAATGTTTCTATCATATCCCCCCTGTCTCGTCTTTCCTCCATGCTATACATGTTAAGATCCTTTAACCTTTCCTGGTAAGTTTTATCCTGCAATCCATGAACCAGTTTAGTAGCCCTTCTTTGAACTCTCTCTAAGGTATCAATATCCTTCTGAAGATAGGGTCTCCAGTACTGTGTACAGTACTCCAAGTGAGGTCTCACCAGTGTTCTGTACAATGGCATGAGCACTTCCCTCTTTCTACTGCTAATACCTCTCCCTATACAACCAAGCATTCTGCTAGCATTTCCTGCTGCTCTATTACATTGTCTGCCTACCTTTAAGTCCTCAGAAATAATCACCCCTAAATCCCTTTCCTCAGATGTTGAGGTTAGGACTCTATCAAATATTCTGTACTCTGCCCTTGGGTTTTTACGTCCAAGATGCATTATCTTGCACTTATCCACATTAAATGTCAGTTGCCACAACTCTGACCATTTTTCTAGTTTACCTAAATCATTTTCCATTTGGCTTATCCCTCCTGGAACATCAACCCTGTTACATATCTTAGTATCATCCGCAAAAAGACACACCTTACCATCAAGACCTTCTGCAATATCACTAATAAAAATATTAAAGAGAATGGGTCCAAGTACAGATCCCTGAGGTACCCCACTGGTGACAAGCCCAAGCTTCGAATATACTCCATTGACTACAACCCTCTGTTGCCTGTCACTCAGCCACTGCCTTACCCATTCAACAATATTGGAATCCAAACTCAAAGATTGTAGTTTGTTGATAAGCCTTCTATGTGCAACAGTGTCAAAAGCCTTACTGAAATCGAGGTAAGCAATGTCTACTGCACCACCCTGATCTATAATTTTAGTTACCCAATCAAAAAAATCAATAAGATTAGTTTGGCATGATCTCCCTGAAGTAAACCCATGTTGTCTCTGATCTTGAAATCCATGTGTTTTTAGATGTTCAACAATCCTATCCTTTAACATGGTTTCCATCACTTTCCCCACTACTGAAGTTAGGCTTACTGGCCTATAGTTGCCCGACTCCTCCCTATTACCTTTCTTGTGAATGGGCACAACATTTGCTAACTTCCAATCTTCTGGGACTACTCCTGTTATCAATGATTGGTTAAATAAATCTGTTAATGGTTTTGCTAGTACACCACTAAGCTCTTTTAATAGCTTTGGGTGTATTCCATCAGGTCCCATTGACTTATTTGTCTTTACTTTTGACAGTTGAAATAGAACCTCTTCCTCTGTAAACTCACGTGTAATAAATGACTAATTTATCCTTTTTCTTAACTGAGGTCCCTTTCCTTCATTTTCATCTGTAAATACCGAACAAAAATATTCATTGAGGCAGTCAGCTAGACCTTTATCCTCATCTACATACCTTCCTTCTTTTGTTTTTAATCTAACTAATCCTTGTTTTACTTTTCTTTTCTCATTTATGTATCTAAAAAAGGTTTTGTCCCCCTTTTTTACTGACTGTGCTATTTTCTCTTCTGTGTGTGATTTGGAAGCTCTTATAACTTGCTTAGCCTCTTTCTGCCTAATCTTATAGGTCATTCTGTCTTCCTCACTCTGGGTTTTTTATAATTACTAAATGCTAACTTTTTGTTTTTTACTATTTTGGCTACATCTGTGGAGTACCACAGTGGTTTCTTGAATTTTTTGCTTTTACTGACAAGCCTAATGCAATTTTCTGTTGCGTTCAGTAGTGCAACTTTTAAATAATCCCATTTCTTTTGGACTCCATTTAAATTGCTCCAGTCTGATAATGACTCCTTTACACATATTCTAATTTTGGAAAAGTCTGTTTTTCTAAAGTCTAAAACTTTTGTTTTTGTGTGGTGTGACTCGGTCACTGTTCTTATATTAAACCACACTGACTGATGATCACTGGATCCTAAACTTTCACCTACAGTAATATCTGATACCAAATCTCCATTTGTTAACACTAAATCTAGTATGGCCTCTTTACGAGTTGGCTCCTCAACGACTTGTTTTAGAGACAATCCCAGTAGGGAGTTTAGAATATGTGTGCTCCTGGCACAAGTAGCTATTTTTGTTTTCCAATTTACATCAGGAAGATTAAAGTCACCCATGATGATAACTTCCCCCTTCATTGTCATTTTAGCTATTTCTTCAACTAGTAGATTATCTAACTCTTCAATTTGTCCTGGGGGCCTATAAATCACACCTATACGAGTTACTGTGTGATTACCAAATTCTAACGTAACCCAAACTGACTCTATGTTCGCCTCACTAACCTTTATTAGGCTAGATTTTATGCTATTCTTTACATACAGGGCCACCCCTCCCCCTTTCTTGCCTTCCCTGTCTTTTCTATATAAAGAGTACCCTGGTATTGCTATGTCCCAGTCATTTTTCTCATTATACCATGTCTCAGTAACAGCGACTAAATCTACACTATCAGTTGCCATTATTGCCACAAGTTCATGGATCTTATTCCCTAAACTGCGAGCATTTGTAGACATGACTCTAAGCTTATCATTTTTTAACACACTTGCTACAGGCACCTTCTGTCCTTGTTTTGGGGGACAATTGGATTGATGTTTTATCACCCTTTTGCCCCCTCAGGGAATTCCCGTACACACACAGCTGTTACACCAGTCACTAGATAATCAATATTATGCCCTTTGGCGAAACTATACAGTCACCCACGCTATAATTCTCTATATACGAATTACCCGTCTATAACACACCCCAGTAACATCGTCTTTTACAAATAGCGGTTACAGTACGGTTAGCATAGGTCAAAGCACAATTTAAGGTCACAATACAATTATTAGTGGTTATGGTGTTAAACATGCAATAGACGACAATGATTAGTACTTATATACAGTGTCAGTAAATATACAGGGTTATGGTACCGTGCACTATGATACAGGAACACACTATTAACACTCTCGCTAGACGGCTGAGCTCGCGCTATCTAACAAGATATACACTTTACTAACAATCTTTATCACATTTACAATTCCCAACTAAACTATTGGCCAGTACCTTGAATGGACTACCTTAAACTATGTACACCCGTTTTGGTTAGCCACACTGCCCAAGCACCACATATAGCGAGCTAGAGGACCGAATTTACACAGGCGCCTCTTAGTCGATTACTATCAAAAATCTAGTGGGTTCCAAATTTACACGCCTTCCCACTTAGCCAAGATAGGTTGAGAGCTAGCGAACCGAATTTACACAGGCGCCGCTTAGTCTCCCGGTCCCTCCGACCTAGCGAACGTAATATACACCCTAGAACGCTAGTCTAGACAAGACACCGGTGTCCGGCTAGGGCTATTTACACCAGAACCCCGCCTGACTAACCAAATCAAACGGTCGATTGAGCGTTCGATTGAGCGGTGCGCCTTCGCTCCTTCCCTCCGACAGAGGGGGCAGATTCCATACACAAATAACCCCTTATGGGCCTACCGCACAATCGGTATACCCCTAGTGGGTCTGCCGTCTAAAACAGCAGTTGTCTTACCTCCTCGTTCCTGAACCTGAGTTCACACTCATCGACGGGGACACCCCAGCACTTCTTACGTAGAGGCCGATGATCTCCTGGACAACAGACCAGTGGCGCCGAGACGAAGGGAGGTCCACTCAGAAGTTCAGGGGTGCAGCCGTAGAGAACGTGGGCAAAGATAGACCGTCTCACGCCTCTGCCTCTCAGCTACCGTTGAACGATGAGCTTCCCGGCCAATGCACCAAATGATACCGGAGAAACTGACGGAAGCGAAGCACAGAGAGATGGACACAGGTTTCTTCAGGAAGGAAGAGGGAAGAGATTCTTTATTGGATCACCGATCGGGACTCAGAGGGACTAATGTCACCAAAATACAGCAAGTTCTGAGCCCCGGACAATAGTGCAGGCTCCTTATATAGGCACATAACTCCTCCCAGGGGCGGACTGGGCCGGGGGGCAGGGAGGCAATTGCCCCCCAGGCCGTCCTAAATCCCATTAAGACCGGCCGCGGCGGGCCGGCCCTTTAAATGCTGCAGCCGCCTGAGCGCTCTGTAAAGAGCGCTCAGGCGGCTGCAGAACAGATTCTCCCCTCCCCTCCCCTGTAGCGTGGCCGAGCTGCTCTCCGGTTCCCGGCCGGAGTGATGGGAAAGTGCACGCTCAGTGTGCACCTTCCTTTCAGTCCGGCCGGTTACAGGAAACAGAAACTCCTGTTCCGCGCGGAGTTTCTGTTTCCTGTAACCGGCCGGACTGACAGGAAGTGCACACTGAGCGTGCACTTTCCCATTACTCCGGCCGGGACCGGAGAGCAGCTCGGCCACGCTACGGTGGAGGGGGTAAGAAGAAGAGGGGAGGGGGGAAGTAAGAAGAGGGGAGGGAGGGGGGAAGTAAGAAGAAGGGAGGGAGGGGGGAAGTAAGAAGAGGGGAGGGAGGGGGGGAAGTAAGAAGAGGGGAGGGAGGGGGGGAAGTAAGAAGAGGGGAGGGAGGGGGGGTAGTAAGAAGAGGGGAGGGAGGGGGGGAAGTAAGAAGAGGGGAGGGAGGGGGGGAAGTAAGAAGAGGGGAGGGAGGGGGGGAAGTAAGAAGAGGGGAGGGAGGGGGGAAGTAAGAAGAGGGGAGGGAGGGGGGAAGTAAGAAGAGGGGAGGGGGGGTGGAAGTAAGAAGAGGGGAGGGGGGGTGGAAGTAAGAAGAGGGGAGGGGGGGTGGAAGTAAGAAGAGGGGAGGGGGGGTGGAAGTAAGAAGAGGGGAGGGGGGTGGAAGTAAGAAGAGGGAAGGGGGGTTGGAAGTAAGAAGAGGGGAGGGGGGAGAGTAAGAAGAGGGGAGGGGGGAGTAAGAAGAGGGGAGGGGGGAGAGTAAGAAGAGGGGAGGGGGGAGTAAGAAGAGGGGAGGGGAGGGGGGAGAGTAAGAAGAGGGGAGGGGAGGGGGGGAGAGTAAGAAGAGGGGGGAGAGTAAGAAGAGGGGGGGAGTAAGAAGAGGGAAGGAGGGGAGGGGGTAGTAAGAAGAGGGGAGGGGGGAGTAAGAAGAGGGGAGGGGGGAATAAGAAGAGGGGAGGGGGGAGAGTAAGAAGAGGGGGGAGAGTAAGAAGAGGGGAGGGGGAGTAAGGGGAGGGGGGAGTAAGAGGAGGGGAGGGGGGGAGAGTAAGAAGAGGGGAGGGGGAGTAGGAAGAGGGGAGCGGGGAGTAAGAAGAGGGGGGAGTAAGAGGGGAGGGGGGAGTAAGAAGAGGGGGGAGTAAGAAGAGGCGAGGGGGGAGAGTAAGAAGAAGGGGAGTAAGAAGAGGGGAGGGGGGATAATAAGAGGGGGGGAGTAAGAGGAGAGGGGGGAGTAAGGGGAGGGGCGGAGTAAGAGGAGGGGGGAGTAAAAAGAGGGGAGGTGGGAGTGTAAGAAGGAGGGGAGAAAAGAAAAAGGGGGGAAGAAGAGGGGAGGGGAGTAAGAAGAGGGGGAGGGGGAGTAAGAAGGAGGGGAGATAAGAAAAAGAGGGGGTAAGAAAAAGAGGGGGGAGTAAGAAGAAGAAGAGGAGGGAGTAAGAAAAAGAGGGGGGAGTAAGAAGAAGAAGAGTGGGAAGTAATTAGAAGAAGGGGGGTAAGAAGAAGAAGGGGGGAGTAAGAAAAAGAGTGGGGAGTAAGAAGAACAAGAGTGGGAAGTAATTAGAAGAAGGGGGGTAAGAAGAAGAGGGGGTAAGAAGAAGAAGGGGGAGTAAGAAGAAGAGGGGGGAGTAAGAAGAATAAGGGGGTAAGAAGAAGAAGGGGGTAAGAAGACGAAGGGGGTAAGAAGAAGAAGGGGGTAAGAAGAAGAAGGGGTTAAGAAGAAGAAGGGATAAGAAGAAGAAGGGATAAGAAGAAGAAGGGGGAGTAAGAAGAAGTAGGAGGGTTAAGAAGAAGAAGGGGGGAGTAAGAAGAAGAAGAAGGGGGGAGTAAGAAGAAGGAGAAGGGGGAGTAAGAAGAAGGGGGGAGTAATAAGAAGAAGGGGGTAAGAAGAACAAGGGGGGAAGTAAGAAGAACACAGGGAGGAGGGGGGTAAGAAGAACACAGGGGGGGTGAGGAGAACACACAGAGGGAGGAGTGAGAAGAACACAGGGAGGGTGGAGGGGGGATGAGAAGAGCACAGGGAGGGTGGAGGGGGGATGAGAAGAGCACAGGGAGGGTGGGTGAGTGTGAGAAGAGACCACTAGGGGAGGGTGGGGGAGATGAGACCACTAAGGGGCAGGGGAGAGCTCTAAGGGACAGAAGGCAAGACAGGGAGCTCTTTCACACTACGCGCACACACACACACACACACACACAATGCATCCCTATACATACACAGAAACACACAATGCATCCCTATACATACACAGAAACACAACATGCTTCCCTTACACACAGAGAAACACACAATGCATCCATTACACACACACACACTGCAACCCTTACACACAAAGACAATGCATCATTTGCACACATACACAGAAACATACAATGCAAACCCTTACACACACATGCAAACACACACACTGTTTTTCTTACATACACACAGAAACACAATGCATCTCTTACACTCAATGCACACACATACAAACACACACCTTGCATCCCTTATGCATACAAACACAGATTCACACAATGCATCCCTTACACACAACCAGAAACACATAATACATCCCTTATATACAAATACACACTGCATCACCTGCACAAACTGGTATCCCTATACACTACATACCATAAGCACACATATTAGATCCTCTACAATAACACATAACACATCCCCTACACACTCCACTCCCTGTGAGCGAACTCATGGGTGGGTGGAACATATAAGTGGACTTATGAGTGGGCCTTATGGGCATATTCACCGTCAGGCAGTGGGGCCCAGACCTTGAGCTGTGTAAGAGGCCCCCAAAAAATGGAGCTGCTTCCAATTCTCCCAGAACATTGAATTTTTGTGACCACAGTTGCAAACAGCCTCCAGAGATCCTGTTCTACACCAGACCAGTGGAGCCAAACTGCAGCCCATCATCATGCTCATCTAATTGTAAGTAGGCAATCTAGTATATTATTAGTGACACTAATCTATAATTTACCTCACATTAAAGGGACACTATAGCTTAATGAAGTGGTTCTGGTGTCTATAGCTGGTCCCTGCAGGCTTTTTAATGTAAACACACACTGTGTGCAGCACTGGCTTTAGTTCATATGGCAGATCATATGGGTGGGGCATTGTGATGTCACATGGGGGGGCGGCAAATTTATATTTTGTCTAGGGCGGCAAAAATCCTTGCACCGGCTCTGATCCTGGGCAGGTGCACCAGTGAACTGGTGACCCACAGGAGGGGAGTGCACTGATTGCACTGCACTCTCCTTCTGCCCAGACCCGTCTTGACCGCAGTGCAAGTGCCCTCTGCCCCTAATTTACAGTGGCTCACACTCACAACGAGCAGTGCCTGGAGCCCTTTGCAGAGACGGAAACAAAGAGGTTCTGCGGCAGCTAGCCGTCCTGCAAGCATTGCATTAAACAGCTGTTCCCCATGCAGCCACAGGTGGCGTTGTGCTGGGAGACTGTGATTACTCTTCACTTCCTCCCAGCCTACAGAGCAGCGCATGGGGGAGAGAGAGGAGGAGGCATGATTTAATCTTGAATAAATCCTCTAAGCAAACCTTTATAAATTTGGGGGGATCAGCTCTGTTTCCACAGTTTATTGGTGTTTACTCTGATGTCTGTATTAATATTGAGGGATGTCTAAGTAGTAACGTCAGTGTGTGTCAGCAGGGCCAGCCGTTGGGGTGGGCAAGCTGTGCGGTCACGCAGGGTGCCATGACAACAGAGGCACCCGGCGGTCAACACAGCTCACAAGTTGGGTACACCAGCATATTTAATTTAAACGATTCGCTGGTGGTCCACTGGTGCGCACCAGCAGTAGGTGCAGTCAGATCATATCCTCTCCCTCGTGGTTCCGGCGCTCAGTTAGTGAGTCAGAGCACAGGCTCAGAGATTCTCAGCCTGTGCTCTGACAACATTGAAAGTCAGAGCCGTGAAGGAGTGGGTATGGCAAAGAGCTACTGATTAGCATAACATCAATATCCGTTATAAAACCAGGAAAAGGTGGGCATGGATGGTGAACTGATTTGGTGGCGCAATGGGCCACTTGACTGGTTTTGCCCCCCAGGCCTAAGGCTGCCAGCCCTCCCCTGACTCCTCCCATATTAAGCTCCACCCGCACATTCTCTTGACCAATCAATACAAATAAGAATTAACTTCCTGCTTGACCGCATGGCCTGTCCAGCACAATGGAGGAGGGGAATACTACATCCTGTATTCTTGCACATGCTCCGTACACTACTGATCGTATCTTGCCTCGTGCAACCAACTGATCGATACGTCAGCATATGCACGTACACATGCCACGTGGTAATCTCGGCCTACTAAATTTATTTTTACCGAGATTCCACCACACTAAGACTTGTAGGAGGTAGTAAAAAAAACAACAACAATAATTTATATATACCGGTAATGTAAAAATGTATTTAAAAAAAAACAAAAACATTTGCGTGAATGGCACACTTTTTTACCCGGGTCCTCAACAGGAGGCCCCCAGGATAACAATGCACATTGCCACATACCTGACCAGATAATTTAATTGATGGCCAGAAACCTCGGCCCCTGTTAACAATTTCTAATAAAAAAAAAACAGGGTTTCGTGTCCACATACCAAAGAAAATGCCGTCCCTGGAAAGCTCTTTTCTGATTACACACTCTGTCCAAAAAGCGCTCAGGTCAGAGGTGGCTAGCCAGAGTTAACTGAAAGTAAAGTTTTCACCAGGCGGTGACTGTTCTTTGATCCGGTGCAGAGTTCCACAGCGATCAGTGGGAAGTGCCAGTCACCTAAACTAATGGCACTTTCCACCTGTACATGAAGTTCCCTGAAGTCCTGGGGATGGTTTGATGCCTCACCACCTCCTCCATCACCCCTCCTTAGATAGTGCTCTGATAGCTGACTCTGGGGCCGAGAGCGCCCTTGACAAAGTTTTACCAGACCGCAGCAACTCTGCAATCTGTTCAGGAGTTACAGGGGGTTTGAGGGTTGCTCCAAGTCTGGTGTGCTGTCCCTCTGAGTTCCCTGCCTGGCTCTGAACCTCCTGGGCTGGAGGAGTACATAGGGTGATTCTTGTCCTTATAGAGGGAGGTGATGGTTAGATGTCACCAGTCCTGGGTGACCGGTGGTCTGTCACATGATCTGTTGTGCTTGCATGAGAATATGCCTATTCTTATCAGGTATTACACAATAGGAAATGGCAAAATGTGGCAGTGGAATCCGGTTCTAGCTCTGCCACATTTTGCCAATATTTGACATTAAAATCAGTCATCATATAGTTTGTAACTATTATGTTTGCATTTGAATTATATACAAACACCAACTCAATACACAAAAGCACAACTGCATTTAAAAATCCAACACTACATACAAACACACACCCCTGCATTCAAACGCAAACACTACACACAAGTACACCGCTGCATTCCAATGGTAAAATTACATACAAGTACATCCCTACATGCACACATATACTCTATATAAATGTTGTAGTATTAGCGCTGTGGGCAATCTCAAATTTGTACTGTATGTTGTTCCATGTCTCTACCATCACTATAATATAATTATATTGTGCATTTCTACCTAAAAAGGCAATGTCAGCTGCTTTCTTTGTTGGACAAGTGCTCTTCTGGCAGCTAAGGCCATTGCATATACGAGTTTGTTTTCATTGCTCTGTGGGCCTTCAACTGGTCTATAGAAAAGGAAGGTTCATGGATTAGGGTAAATAAGTTTATCCGCAGGATACCCATGAGGCCAACTGTGTCCAATAGGGTTGTAGCAATGGGCATTCCCAACATAGGCATAGCCGCATCCCTTCCAGCACCTGTTTGATGTAGTGACTTGCATTTGATGATATTTTAAACCTTTAGGTATGGTGTTGCTTTCCTTTTGTAGATAAACCCCCCTTGTCCCCCCATCCCCTTTTAAAAATGTTTTGTCTAGTTCCTCTCTACCTTTAGAAAATCAAAGTTCAGACATTAATAAGAAAAGGAAGCCTCGTATTAATGTCAGCCTCACAGCCACTAGAGGAGTGAACTAGGCAAATTGTAACTATTGCTGTTTCTCATAGGTAGCCTGGCTGTTGGGGACCCTAAATAAATCCTAAGAATTTTCCATATGATTATTGGGAGGGAAAAAAATCCTCCCTTAAAGGGACACTAGTCACCAGAACAACTACAACTTATATTGCATTTGTTCGAGTGTATAATCATTCCCTTCAGGCTTTTTGCAGTAAACACTGTCTTTTCATAGAAAATGCAGTGTTAAAATTACAGCCTAGTGATCACTTTACTGACCACTCATTAGATGGCTGCTAGAGGTGCTTCCTTGGGCAGTGCTGCAGAGTAAGCAGACCTGCCATTCAGTGTCTCCACCCTCTGCATGCAGACACTGAACTTTCCTCATAGAGATGCATTGATTCAATTTATCTCTATTCATCTGTTTGACTTGTGCTGGCTTTCCCCATGTTCTGCCTCCTTGACAGTCTTAGACAATTTCATGGGGAAGCATTGTGATTGGCTCAGACCACCACTTCTAATGATGTCAGCAGACAGCAGGTCAGAGGCAGACAGTTGCAGAGCCAGCAGCTGCAGACTTGCATACAAGTAAGATTTTACAATATTTAGAGAGGCAAGTGGGGGAGGGGGCTATATGGTGGGTTTAACATTATAGGGTCATCAATTCATGTTTGTGTTCCTGACCCTATAGTGTTTTCTTTTAAGCCTTCATCTGACATGCTAAAGGTCTGGCATATTTACTAAACAGCTCTCAGCAATTTGGGGAGATAAGAAGGGACCTGAGAAATGTCTCCCCTTATTCCAATTATAAGGATTTCCTGTTCGCTGTTTAGGTAATTAAGTATTAATGGTTGCACAGCCACTGCACTGCACTGTTTATACAAGGTGTGAGCATAAGTATTTTATTTTCTCTGATACATATCAGCATGACCCCCATACACTTATTATCTACTTATTAAAAAAAAAAAAAAAATATTACTATTTGAAATAGTTTAACTAGTGTTACATTTTAAGATTCCGATCTGGGCCCATTTTTAGCTATACAATCTGTAAATATTGGTCACATTGTGAGGTAGCATTGAAAAGGCTAGACATTTATAGATCATGTACAGTGTAAATGCCCCTGGACAGATTAATTATGCCACTCTGTACTGGGATATTTGGAATACAGTAAGTACTGCTGTTGTAATTTGTAGTTCAGTCAATAACCAGACATACTGTTACGGTTTACAGTATTGTTGGCCAGAGAATTTCAATGTTTAGGGTAAAATAATCGATCTGAAAGCATAGTTGAGTTAGAGAATGTTTCCAGTTCGGCTATTTTGACCTTGAACTTGGAATGCCCTGAGCTCAGATGCATTTCGCAGTATAGTGAATAGCCCTGTCACAGTTGGTTGCGGGATGCAGCCCCAGCCATGTGACGTATGACGTCATTCGGTGACAGTCACTGTGTACAGTCCGTGCCCGGACGGAGCGGCCTGTGCTGAGGCCGCATTTCCTTTACTAGCTCTGTAAACCACGCCCCTTTCAGACAGCTCCTAGCCACGCCCCTTTCCCCAGCTCTGCCTGGAACGGCGGCAGCCATTGGCCCAGTGCGGCCCAGCGACAGTAGCCAATAAGGGGCGGGGCCAGCCAGCCAGCACGCACGAACACAGACTGACAGACAGACAGACAGACAGAGAGGAGGGGAGTGACTGCCTGCCTGCCAGCCAGCTCCGGACTGCACAGGAGAGAGACTCACCCTCCCACCCACACAAGAGGGACACGGCTGTGCTCATACCCTGCATCACATCCTCACCCGGCCAGTGCCAGCCTGGACACCCCCTGCCTGCACGCTCACACTGGCATGGCCTGTGAACTCATGTCTCTGCAAAGGTAACCTGCACTCACATATAGCAACTAAATGAATGGGGCCCCAGGGAAAATAATGACCAGGACTGGCCCCAGGGGAAATAATACCCAGGACTGGCCCCAGGGGAAATAATACCCAGGACTGGCCCCAGGGGAAATAATACCCAGGACTGGCCCCAGGGAAAATAATACCCAGGACTGGCCCCTGGGAAAATAATACCCAGGACTGGCCCCTGGGAAAATAATACCCAGGACTGGCCCCTGGGAAAATAATACCCAGGACTGGCCCCTGGGAAAATAATACCCAGGACTGGCCCCTGGGGAAATAATACCCAGGACTGGCCCCTGGGGAAATAATACCCAGGACTGGCCCCTGGGGAAATAATACCCAGGACTGGCCCCTGGGGAAATAATACCCAGGACTGGCCCCAGGGGAAATAATACCCAGGACTGGCCCCAGGGAAAATAATACCCAGGACTGGCCCCAGGGAAAATAATACCCAGGACTGGCCCCTGGGAAAATAATACCCAGGACTGGCCCCTGGGGAAATAATACCCAGGACTGGCCCCTGGGGAAATAATACCCAGGACTGGCCCCTGGGGAAATAATACCCAGGACTGGCCCCTGGGGAAATAATACCCAGGACTGGCCCCTGGGGAAATAATACCCAGGACTGGCCCCTGGGGAAATAATACCCAGGACTGGCCCCAGGGGAAATAATACCCAGGACTGGCCCCAGGGGAAATAATACCCAGGACTGGCCCCAGGGAAAATAATACCCAGGACTGGCCCCTGGGAAAATAATACCCAGGACTGGCCCCTGGGAAAATAATACCCAGGACTGGCCCCTGGGAAAATAATACCCAGGACTGGCCCCTGGGAAAATAATACCCAGGACTGGCCCCTGGGAAAATAATACCCAGGACTGGCCCCTGGGAAAATAATACCCAGGACTGGCCCCTGGGGAAATAATACCCAGGACTGGCCCCTGGGGAAATAATACCCAGGACTGGCCCCTGGGGAAATAATACCCAGGACTGGCCCCTGGGGAAATAATACCCAGGACTGGCCCCTGGGGAAATAATACCCAGGACTGGCCCCTGGGGAAATAATACCCAGGACTGGCCCCTGGGGAAATAATACCCAGGACTGGCCCCTGGGGAAATAATACCCAGGACTGGCCCCTGGGGAAATAATACCCAGGACTGGCCCCTGGGGAAATAATACCCAGGACTGGCCCCTGGGAAAATAATACCCAGGACTGGCCCCTGGGAAAATAATACCCAGGACTGGCCCCAGTAAGGGGCACAGTAAATAACACCCTGGGCTGGTCCCAGTAAAGGGCACAGTAAGTAATACCTAGGGCTGGTCCCAGTAAAAAATACCTAGGGCTGGTCCCAGTAAGGGGCACAGTAAATAATACCCTGGGCTGGTCCCAGTAAGGGGCACAGTAAATAATACCCTGGGCTGGTCCCAGTAAGGGGCACAGTAAATAATACCCTGGGCTGGTCCCAGTAAGGGGCACAGTAAATAATACCCTGGGCTGGTCCCAGTAAGGGGCACAGTAAATAATACCCTGGGCTGGTCCCAGTAAGGGGCACAGTAAATAATACCTAGGGCTGGTCCCAGTAAAGGGCACAGTAAGTAATACCCAGGGCTGGTCCCAGTAAAGGGCACAGTAAGTAATACCTAGGGCTGGTCCCAGTAAAAAATACCCAGGGCTGGTCACAGTATGGGGCATATTAAATAATACCCTGGGCTGGTCACAGTAAGGGGCATATTAAATAATACCCTGGGCAGGTCACAGTATGGGACACAGTAAATAATACCCAGGGCTGGTCCAAGTATGGGACACAGTAAATAATACCCTGGGCTGGTCACAGTAAGGGGCACAGTAAATAATACCCTGGGCTGGTCACCGTTAGGGGCACAGTAAATAATACCCAGGGCTAATCCCAGTATGGGACACATTAAATAATACCCAGGGCTGGTCCCAGTAAGGGACACAGTAAATAATACCCTGGGCTGGGCACAGTAAATAATACCCTGGGCTGGTCCCACTAAGGGGCATATTAAATAATACCCTGGGCTGGTCCCACTAAGGGGCATATTAAATAATACCCTGGGATAACCACAGCTGGGGCACATTAAATAATGCCCGGGGTGGCTGGCTCCAGGAAGGGTGCATTTATTCTATAAGTACACTTAGGGGTACATTAAATAATGCCCTAACCTGGTCCCAGTAGGGGTACATTAATTCTATAGCCGCACCCAGGGTTACCCCAGCAGGGACACTTTATATTTCTGTACCTGGGGATGACCAATCAGGGGCACATCTACAACTCCTTACAATTCCTTATAACTGCTTTTATCAACCTGAAGGCAACCACAACAGAACTATAGTTATACAGCAGGCAGGCATGTATGTCTCTTCTTCTCCATCTCCCATGTACCGTATCTCAGGGCTGACCTGATACAGCACTGCCACTGATTTTGCCCAGGGATGCTCTGCTGTCTCATGTAACTTGTTTCCCTGGTATCCCTAAAAATATTGTTTAGGATCTCAATCTGAAGTTGTTTCTGTCTTCGTTTTGTGCTGTCATTCCGACTGTAGGTGAATTCTGTGTGCATGAAGAAAAACAATCTCGGATGGCTTTCCAAGCATATGTTCTATTATTTAATGATTCAGTGTCTGACTTTGGAACTTATGTAATATAATTACATAGTTTAAATGCAGTAGCACCTTTATGTGATGTTATCTAATTGCCTGTGTTGAGATGTTGTTTGCTGCATAATGAACCAGTGTCTTACTGCAGAGCCCTGAGGGCAGAGGACTGGGTAAACATGTATTGACTCTGTCACAATGAGTGCCAAGTCCTCTTGCTAATTTAAAATGTTTATCTCGACTATAGTCTAATATGAAATATGTTTGCAAGTTTTTCTTCCCCGCCCATTTATTTTTCACTTTTAATGGATTATTCTAACTTTGTATGTCAAAGATCCTTTATCTATGCCCTAAGCATAGTTGTGTAATGCACCAGTACAGATTGGTACCTGCTGCTGATGGTCCTGTGTCACCAGAGTATACAAACTACTGCAGTTCACATTGTCATGATGCAACCTTAATTATTGGTCTCTTTACATCCTGCTCTTCACTAACATTATATGTGTGATAAAATGCTGCATACAATTATTGTACACTCTGGTAATTGAAACCTAAGGTGTTATTTTACTAAATCGGGAATTGTGGGGACATTAAAGTAAAATGTCATATTTTAGGTTGCAGTAGCTGGATTGGAAAAAATATTCAGTTTCAGATATTTTTCCAGGTTGGCTGTGATTGCCTACAATTTTCATTTAGCTTCCCAGTTGCATGTTTAGTTGATAAATACCATAGTAGGGTTTCCTAAGAGATAAATCTCCAGCTGTTTTTTAAAACTGCAACTCCCATTTCTTTACCTGCTGTAAGGCAGGCAGAGTAACACAAAGCATCTGATAATTCACGTTAGTTATACTCTGTGACCACCCTTACTTTATAGTATAAACATTCTTGTTCCTTATGGTATAAGAATAGATTGTGAAAGCTTTTCAATTGTGTGATTTCCCTAATTTATTGGAAATAAAGGTACCTTATAATAGCCGTGTATTGTGGAAGTAGAGCTTCCAATATTTACACATGAGGTTTAAAGGTTGCTTTAGTGGCATTTGCAAATATATTAATAGGAGCTTTTCTCGTTAATTGTTTTTGGATTTAATTTTTTTAATCTACATGTTTTTTTAAAAACCTTTTATGTTTATGCATACAAGATCATTTAGCATCTTTCTGCTGTTTTTAAATGCTTTTTTCCCCCGGTTATACTAAGGCCATCTTCAGCTTTCTGCCTTATGCAGATGTAAACAGCTTGAAGTTGGTACCAGCTTTCATTGCTTTGCAGCTCAGCCAATAACATGTTTTATGGACTTTTTTTATGTTGTATCACTTTGGTCAAAACAAACTGCCTCCGGAGAACCAGTGTACACCGACTTCTGTAAAAAGGCCAAATGATGGGCAAAAGGATAGAGTAAGAGTGAAGGGGAAATATTTTATATTTGTGGATGTACCACTTTTCTGACTTCAAAGCAAATCTGGTTGGTACATAAATTATGCAGAAATGCCAAGCCCTGATGTAATCTGTGGTTCTAAAATTTGAGCAGCAAAACTGATTAATCTGTTCTGCAAAATGGACCAACCATGCACTTGTGCAGTTTACTAGATAGAACCATTAAAGAGCTAATCTAAATTTTATTTGAGATTTAAAAATAAATATATATATTGCCATACTGTCAAATCCTACTGTGGTTTTCTATACCCTTTTCTCAATATGTCCAGTGCCATTGCCTATAATAGAGCAATATAAATGATTATGATAAACTGCAGTACTTTTTTCAAATCAAAACAAATCTGTTTTATGATTGTCCCAGTTATTCCTGTCAATTCTAATGATTTTTAAATGTGCTATTCTTGCCCATTACATTGTTTGACTGGTACAACATAAGTGTTTTTTTTTTTTTTTTTTTTTTTTTAAATGCAGTTTTCGTACCCTCCGAGATTTCAAATGGCCAAAGAGGGGCACTTTAAAATTAGGGGGGTGGGTTTTGTCATAGGCGGGCCTGTTCTGAGACATTTTAGGTGACTTTCTAATAACAATTTTTGCAGCTAAAATTTAATTTAGAACCAGAGCAATTTATCTTATTTACACAGACTGAATTCTAAACACATATATTGTAGTTTAAAGACCGTTTACTGTGAAGCTCTGTTGTACTCAAACACACAAACAATATAGAGTTCCAAGAAAAGAGGCACATAAGGATAGAGCAGAGGGATTTGGGCCCAAAATAGGGACTGTCCCTCTGAAATAGGCATACTTGGGAAGTATGAGTTTTGTTAGTTTATACCATTGGGTTAGGCATTTTAAATCTGAAATCTTTGTTTGTAAATCTGGAACATTTAAGAGCAGTCAACAAAACGAACGAGGGATGGAGTTTTGCTTTTTCTTTCTTGTTTGTAAGTGAGGGTGGACCTGAGCAGCTGCTATGATCTTAGTCTTGTTTTTTGCAGATCTGCTGGTGTTTTGTGGGTTTGGAATTTGGTGTGTGCAGTTTCTGCATTCATGAACATTTACTGTTGACATCTTATGGAAACAAACATATGGCGTGATTTGCGAATTCACACCGCATGGTATTCTTTCATAACGCCATGCAATTTACATTACTTAATAGCAGCTGCCCTTAAATAATAGCTGCTTCAAAACTTGCCCCTGTTTAAAAGTAAATAAATAGATATAATAAAAAAAAAACCAAAAATCATGATGTTTATTTTAAGGAAATGTGTTAAAGGACCACTCTAGTGCCAGGAAAACATACTCGTTCTCCTGGCACTATAGTGCCCTGAGGGTGCCCCCACCCTCAGGGTCCCCCTCCCGCCCGGCTCTGGAAAGGGGAAAAGGGGTAAAACTTACCTTTTTCCAGCGCTAGGCGGGGAGCTCTCTGCCTCCGATCCTCCTCCGTTCCGCCCCGTTGGCTGAATGCGCACGTGCGGCAACAGCTGCGCGTGCATTCAGCCGGTCTCATATGAAAGCATTTACAATGCTTTCCTATGGACGCTTGCGTGCGCTCACTGTGATTTTCACAGTGAGAATCACGCAAGCGCCTCTAGCGGCTGTCAATGAGACAGCCACTAGAGGATTTGGGGGAAGGCTTAACCCATTAATAAACATAGCAGTTTCTCTGAAACTGCTATGTTTATAAAAAATAAATAAATGGGTTAACCCTAGCTGGACCTGGCACCCAGACCACTTCATTAAGCTGAAGTGGTCTGGGTGCCTAGAGTGTTCCTTTAAAGTAGACCAGTTTGTAAAAGTTTAATTAATAAATAGGAACTAGTCTAGTAATTTTATAGAAAGAGGAAGCCAATAAAGAAATGTATCCTTGTGGCTATTGTTGGACATGAAACTGTATCATTTCATCAATGACTGGTCGCTGTCTGTAGCTTTGTATTACCTGTCTTATTTTGTATCCTTTCTTGGCACAGTTTAGAACATTTGAGGGGACATACCGGTATATGAAATATGTTCATTTTATTTATATTTGGAGGTGTGGGCATTTGTAGTTTATGATCTCATCATGTAAATCCTATTTAGACGATCAACAAGTCCAACCTTGGCTTTAAACGTGCTATCAAATGGCATAACGTCTTCCAAAAAAATACTTGATAGTTTAGTGGGCTTGTGATGACTAAGCCGGTGTGGGATGTACAAATTAAAATATTCCAAGTGGACATCTTGAAAGAGGTGCACTGGAAGGATATACCTCAAAGCTCCTACAAGGCTGAGTATAGCCAAAGTGCCAATTTTCAAATATTGTTGAACTACAACTCCCATGTTGCCTTGCCAGTCTTAAAGGGGAACAGCCGCTTCCCAGGACTTCATACATTGTATTGAGGAAGAGAGTGTGCTGTTTGTAAAGTCCTAAACATATTGACTGCATCTTCACATTATAGATCTATTGGTGAATGATATCACTTGAGATTAGACAGTCACTCTTACTACCACCGCACCATCATCCACTAATTCCATATATCTAGTTTTGAGGTGTTCTATCCAAGAGTCCAATATATCTTTAATATGATCTTTGTACCAAAACTGCTTCATTAAGCTGCAGTTGTTTTTGTGCGTAGAGTCCCTTTTATAAAAGAAGATTCCCCTTTTGAACAATGGATTGTTGTGGTTGTACTTTACCTAGTGATGTGTCCAGTTAAAGAACATCCAAGCTTGTTTAATATTTCCAGGTTGGTGAAGTACAATGTGGTGTATTGCATATCTCAGATTGCTACAGGAACTTACTGGAAATTTTATAGATACCGGTAGTTTGTTAGTGCTAGTTTTTGTCAAAGACATGCAGGTTTATTGCTCCAAGATTTCATAAGTATAATTACTTAGATATTGGTGTCTCTCTTGGGTATTTTTACCCCTGGCATGCATCTTTTTGTAAGATTTTTATGCTGGCAAACATTTTGTCCCATTTTACATTAAATGCTAATGTATTTCTGAGTACTATACTTGTGCATAACAGAAAAATGGTTTGGTTCATATCATTCCAGATTTTTCTTACATTTCCGTTCTAGATTTGTTGAAAGACCAATTAGACTTGTCATAATTTAATTAAAGGGACACTATAGTCACAAGAACAATTACAGCTTATTGTATTTGTTCTGGTGAGTATAATCATTCCCTAGAAGATGCATCTTTTCCTAGAAAATGCTTGTGCTGGCTGGCAATCTTGGCTAATCCAATGCTTTCCTATGTGAAAGCATTGTGATTGGCTGTGATCAAAATGACACGTTTGGATACATGTTTGGATTCCTGACACTGTATGTTCCTTTAAGGACAAAATGACCAAAATGGAAACATTCTCAGTCGGCTGTACTTCCAGTTCAGCTACTTTAGATTTTAAATTCTCTTTGAATTCCAAACAATTCTCAATTTAGTGAATAATCTTGGGAATCCTTGGTGAAAACTGTTACACAAGGCCCCATAATCCTTTTATTTTGCCATCGCATCTATGGTCACTGGACAAATCACTCCCATATTCTACAGTTTATATTTAGTACTAGTAATCACTTGAATCAGCCATGCATATGTTGAACAACAAAATAGAATGTATTGGTGAAAATGAATGTTTGTAACCGCATCAATCCAGTGGAGAAGATCTTTAGTTTTAGATAGATCTGGCCAGGGCGTTGACTGAACACTGTACAGATTGTGTGTACTTTGCCTCTGGCAGAAAGTGAGAACAATGTCCGCTGCATTGACCCTCCTTCCAGCTTGTTGAAGCGTGGGTATTTACGTAAGTGCATTTGCAGTTAATATATTGCAAATCCCAAAAAAAAGTAACAAAAAACAGAAATATGATTGTGTGTGCAAATGCTTGTCTGGCTATGGTATGTGTTTGTATATCAGGTCACAAAATGCAGGTGACGCAAATCTGAAATATAACATTCACCTATTTAAAAAAAAAAGAAAAAAAAATCTCTCTTTTTCTATCTTTTTCTGTGAGAGTATACTGGGACAAAAGGTGACTCCTTTCCAAAGTACATGGAATATTAGAGACATAACTAGTGGCCTCTTTGGGGTTTTTTGAGGTTTTTTTTTTTTTTTTTCTCAATCTCTATCTCAATATTTTTTTTTACTTCTGTGAAGCCAATGTGGCATTCCACCAGTTGCTGTGCTGTGGAAGGGGACTGGTATCACATAGTAAATGGCATTTAATGGTATTTCATGTAGCCAGTGATAAGATTCCAAATGACCTTGGAAATATCACTCTGTCCCCTATTTGGCTGCTGAAATCTGAACTGAAATAGAAGACATTGAACCTGTTAGCTAGGAAATGCTGGTTCTCTACATATTTTAGCATAGAGAAGTCTATCATCCTATCTAACCTGCCCCCTGCTTATACTTCAAAACGCTTTGCAGGGGATGTTGGTTACCACTCTTCTTTTTAATGTCTTTAAAAAGCACTAAGTAAAATGAATGTGGCCATGTCATCTGAAATGGTCTATGTAACAACGTGTAGCACTTAAAAATACAACAAAAACTTGCCCGTACCTTTTTTTTTTTACAATTTTTAAATCTGTTCAATTGATTTTACTTAAATATTTCAAGCTAACTTTTGCATTTTCCTTGGACACTTTTGGCACACAGCATTTGCAAAGTACAGACCCTTTTTCCTCCCGTATGTACAACGGGAAGCTGCAATATATTCTGCGTTTTGCATTGTTTAAGTGGATGCGGATGTCCCCAGTTGTATTTTCAGGGGGCTTATAAATGGTTGCAAGCAAACTGTGGCTCTGATAAGCCAGAGCAACATAAGCAGTGGTAGAAGACTTGGTATATTTATTCCATTAGAGCTTCACATATCAGAAAGTCGTACCATTCCACTTTTCCATACTATGGGATTGGCTTTTCACTTTTGAGCATTAAGTCCTTGCAAGATATTTTCACATCCTTTCATGCAGAGTTTTCATCCAGAATTTAACATATATACCGTTTTAAGAGGGGTTTGTGCAGTTTTTATTTGTTTTGTATTGTGTTTATTTTGTTTTAGATATTGATATAGATATTTTAGTCCCCTCATATATAACCCAAATTCGTATTTATTTTTGTACAATATTTTAATGAATATATTTACTTTTTTTTTTTTTTATAAATATGTAGAGTTATATATATATTGCCATCAGTGACTACATTATCTTTTCATACTGTTTTATCAAATCTTTGTGTCACTTTTAATGGTTCTGTTTGTAGAGAGGGATGTTTACCCATGCACGGGCAACTGGTCTAACATTGTTATCTGTAGTCAGGGTGAACACATACCAACATATTTACACTATCTATTTTTATAACATTACTGGGCGTTTGAATTTCATTGCTCTGCAATTAATAATTGCCAGATTAAGTATCCTTTTTGTTTTCTACTCTTACAGCATAATTGACCTTTCTGTTGATGTCTAGCCACTTCTGGGAGTGACCTTGTATGTTTGCAAAGTATAAACAGGTGCTGCGCTTCTACCAAAGCGTCTCATCATCAAAATATAACGCAGATTTACGTTAAGACTTTTTTTTTTTTATTTTTTTTTTTATTTGTGTGATATGTATAGTTTGTATGCAGTACTCAAGTTTTGTAAGTCGCCCACTAGCAACTGGTGAGTGGAAATTGAGCCCTGGCAAGTGTGCCGTGGACTTCCATTACATGTGACGATCCCTGGTGCTGTTTGATTGCAGCAGCTTATTGTAACAGTAACCGATAATTGATTTTTGACGTTTTAACATGGAGATCAAGCTATTGAGTATAGTGTATAACGTGTGTTAACCTTTAACCATGTTATGCTCTTTTCTTTTAATTGTACGTTCAATCAGAACTACCTTGAAGTAACATTTCCTGGTTCCCACACACTATTAAATGCTGAGAGTGAATAAAGTGTGGGAGGAGGGCACATAATAGTTTTGGTACCACCATGGCACGCTATGCAAATTAGGAGAAAACGCAAACATTGTTTATACTTTTCCTCTCAGTATGCTGACTGACAGGTACAATTACAAATGGCAGAGCTTATAGCAATTATTCAGATCGAAGCAATAAAGAGCTACTCCGTAACCGGATAGAGAACAATACAGCACTGTGTGAAGTCAAACAAATACAATTTAAATGTAGACATTCATACACATATGGGTTAAATAAAGTGGATAAGTAAACATAAATCCTGGGAAGTTTTAATACTTTCCCACTGTCTTTCTTTTCTCCTGCCCACCTATAAGGCCCTGTGGCTGTGCTTGGAGTGAACAGTAGCCATGTGACACATCGGCACTACCAGTGCAAAGGTTAAGCATCCACACATCCACAAAAATCCCTATAGTGAAGCATATCCATTAAATGATGATAATTTGCAGGAACGACAATATTTTCCTTGCAGAGTTAGCATACCTATAGCTGCAGAAGTCTTCTTGACAGCCACTAGAACAGAGTTAATCCCCATTATAAATAATATTACTCTTCTAGAGGGCATTTGATTCGCACAGCGTGGCGTTTTACCATGCATGCACGCTAGCCTCGAAATGCTTTCCTATGGAGAGGCGTTGGATTGGCTGGGATCTCTTCAAGGGATACCGAGCAGCGGCGTGGACACCAGTGCGAGCAGTATGTAAGGAAAGTAAATCATAGCTTGGAGGACACACCTACACATGTTTGTATTCCTTACACTATAGTGTCTCTTTAAGAACTATAGAAAAATATGACTTCTTTCCTTTTAGTCCTAACTCTTTTGGATTCTAGGAATCTACGGGCAGGTAACCGGTTCTGTTTTTTTTTTTTTGGGGTTTTTTTTGTGTTTTTTTTTGTGTTTGTTTGTTTGTTTTCTTCAATGTCCACTTTAATTGTAGCTCTTAAGTTACCAACAGATGGCATGTTGGGCTCACTTTCATTGAAATGTATAACTTTTCGTAGATGTGAAATTTAATCTTTAAACCTGTTAAGTGTTAAACACTGCTATGTTTAGTTCTCTCTGTGCATTTGCAACCTCTGGAGATCAAAATAATTCACTATAAGAGATTTTAATACTTAAATAATGAAACAATGTTATTAAAGGGGCACTTCAAGCACCCTTGTTAGCAGCATGATCCTAGCACCCTGATTCCTATGTGCTCTGTAAGCATGGCCTCAGACCGTGTGTGTGTGTGTGTATACACACATGCATACATACTGTGAGTTAAGTCTTGCTAGTTGATGGTTTCTTTCCCTAGTAATCTCTCTTGTGCAATATTTTTTCATTTTTTTCCCTCTGTTTTGTGACAAGTTAAAGATTGTAAATTTGTTTTGTTTTTTTCCTTTGCAGCTCCCAAGAAGATGAGCGACCTATGTCCCCATTTTACATGAGGTATTTGTGGTTTATTTATTTGCCAGTAAAATCCATATTTTTAATCCGTTTATCTAGTAAAGTGTTATCAATTTTTGTATCAACACATAGAATCCCCCCCCCTTTTTTTTTTTTTTTTCCACAATCACGTCTCTAAAATCCCATTGTCTATGCGGAAAAAGTTTTGTGTATTTTGCATTAACATGACTCTACAGAGTTTATGAAGGTAAACGGGTAAGACTTGTCATGTATAATATGATCTCTAAGCCCTGTGTGATTATAGAGGGCTGTGGCTGGATGCCTCTGTTCTATGCAGTATGCATTATAAACATCCATGTGGCATGGTTACTAAACTGCTATAATTTTATGTAAAGAACTTTCTTTCTAAATCCTATCAAGCACCTTAATATAGGTTGTATGTATTTCAAGTGGACGTGCAGTTAAGAAACGACACATTTATCAGTAGAATATAAAGCATGAGTGCATGTATGTACCATAAATTAAAAAGAAAAGGGAGATTCTATTACGTAATACTTTGTGCAAACAATATGAAAATGAACACAGTGTTTCTCAAACATTTCAGTTGAAGTACCTTGTATGTCTCAATTACACTTATAAAGGGCCAGTCCAAGGAGTTTGTAACCACCCTAGGCAAAAATAGTTTGCCACTACTCATAAATTCCATATTCCCCGTCAGTCTCTTTCCATCTTTTTCACTTTTCTAGTTTCTTTCTCTCTCTGTCATACTCTTTTACTCTATCTGTGCTTTTAAAAAAAAAAAAATGTTGTCTTTCTTTTTGATTTACACTTTCTCTGTTCACCAATTACTGGCTTTTACCTGCTCCCTGCTTGTGTGAGAGGCTTTGTCTTTTCTGTCTCCTCCCTTTGTTCAATATTAAGGTACTCTATTTGATTTAAAGGACCACTATAGTCACCCCGCAGTCCACTTCAGCTCAATGAAATGGTCTGAGTGCCAGGTTCCCCAGGTTTTAACCCTGCAGCTGTGAACATAGCAGTTTCAGAGAAACTGCTCTGTTTACATTGGAGGCTTAATCCAGCCCCTAGTGGCTGTCTTCCTGACAGCCGCTAGAGACGCTTCCCCGACACTCAATGCGAAAATCGCATTGAGCACGCAGAACGTCAATTCTTTCCTATGGACGTTTTTAATATGTGCGTGGCTCTGGCCGCGCATGCGCATTTGGCTCCACTTGGAAGCTGATGTCGGAGGGGGAGGAGAGGTCACCGGAGCTGGATAAAGGTAAATGGCTGAAGGGTAAGGACTATATAGTGCCCAAAAAAACGAGTTTACTTTGCTGGCAATATAGTGGTCCTTTAAATTGTGATCTCTAATTTGTCTTGATTTAAAATCACTAGTCAGTAAGACTTGACTTTAATTGTGATTTCTAAAAGGAACTCCTTCCGGCTGGTTGTTATAATTTTTAATGTTTTCAACCAGATTGATTTTTAGACTACAGCATTAAGGCCTATGGAGGATCTTGTGAGACCGCAGGATCCTGCATAAAGCCAATTGCCTGCAGCTGTCACTGGTGATGGCTGATAAATTGACTCTTCTTGACCCTGGGCGGAGGTACATTCGTTAAAAAGTGTCCGAGTAGTCCCTACTTTGTCTCAGTATATATTTTAACGAGTTGGAATTTCAGTGTAATTCCAACACTGTCGGTATGAGTATTTCATAAAGATTTTATCTTAATGAAATACTCATTTTGATGCGGTGGGGTGAAAGTGGTGCTTTAAATTGGATTAACATAGTTTATAAAAAATTTCAATATTGCATAAATATATATCTGATGGTTTGCCCAGTCATTTTTACTAACTGGAGCCTGACTCTAGTCCCCTCATTCACAGCAGATATATCCGCATATATTGTTAAGGTTATTATTGTTAGGCCCCTGCTGTCTGGTAGGTAAATTAATTATCTTGTGCTAAGTCATTTGTCCCAGGCACCAACGTTGTGCAATGCAGTGTTTTTTCATAATGACTCCCTGTTGGGGGGAGGGGGAGAAGAGTTGGAGAAGGAGAGAGTACCTGTGTGCTTTCCAATAAACTCAGACCTGTTTTACCCTTATCAAGCATCGCCAGGGAAAAGGGTTAAAGGAACAATATAGGGTCTGGAACACAAACATGTATTCTTAACCCTTCTCTCCCCCCCCCCCCCCCAACTCCCTCTAAAGGAACTAAAACTCTCCTTATTTCCAGCACCACACGGGTATCCTGGCGCTGGTCCTGCACGCCTTCCGCCTCCTTGATGACATCATCAGAAGTGCCGATTTTTAGCCAATCCAATGCTTTCCCACAGGGAAAGCATTGGATTGGCTAAAATCGGCAAGGAGGCAGGATGGGAGCAGGGTAAAAATGTTTAGGCCAATCAGCACTTCTTCATAGAGTTGCATCAATGCATCTCCATGAGGAAAAGTCAGTGGCCATCTGAGGAGTGGCCACTTGGAGGTGTCCCTAGGGGCAATGTAAACGCCGCCTTTTATCTGAAAAGGCAGTGTTTGCATGAAAATGCCTGAAGGCGATGATTATACTCACCAGAACAAATACAATAAGCTGTAGCTGTTGTGGTGACTATAATGTGTATATTCACTTTGGCTGCTCTGTCCCAGGGGAGAGGGATACGCTATACACACTTTGTCTACAATGTCCCAAGAGAAGGGATACTTGACAGTCACTCGGCCTGAGTATTGGAGCTCCATCACAACATCCCTACTGCACACTGAATAACCTATATAACCTTAAAAAGACTGTTCCTCCACAAGCATTTTATTAAAATGAATCCAATTTAAATGAAAAAAATCTGATTTTAAAGAAAAATAAAAAAAACACAAAGAAAAAAAGTAATAATTTTTATCTATTCTGGTACCTTGTGCGGTGTGAAAAGTCTGCTTACAGCTGGTGAGGTGATATGCCTGTTGCATACATTCTTTGCTGACCTTGTCATGAACGCACAGTGAATCATATGGAGCCGAGCATTATATAATGAGTATGTTTACTTCACTTTTTCATGACCAACACTTTTGGCTGCCATGATATGAGAGACAGTCATAGCTCTGTAGAAGGCTTGGTGACAGCTGCACATATTTCAAGAGTACATTCCTCCATAGCTGTGGGTGTAGGACAGTAATTCATGTCTGTAGATGTTGGACCAGTGTGCTTTGGGATAAATGTATTGTCTGGTTTACTGGCAACACATTCCCTACCCACTAAAATAAGCGAAAGTTCAGAAGCTTAAGTGTCTAACACTTGTTTACTGATGCCTGATTGAATCAAATCTGACCGTCATGTGGGTGTTTTTATATTCTGGGCACACCATGGAGAGAGCGCCTTTGTTTGATAACCATTGGCTTAGAGGACCAGTTTTTAGACTTGTTGAGTTTGAATCTAGCCTTCATAGTAAATGAAGGTAACAAACCTATAGCGTTTTTTAACGCCTACACGCTTATTAACTCTTATTAGGATACACATAGGTTGGGTGGCAGCACTGTAACATGGCTGTATAATACAAAGCATATACAAATACACAAAATTAAGCCCTCTGCTCAAACTCCCACTACTCCTGGGTGGTATAAATGACCATAGTATTCATCAGCCCCAATACATGCACATTTAAATTGATATTATAGTCACCAAAACAACTTTAGCTTAAAGATGTTTTTGTGTATATACTATGCCTCAGAAGTAACACTGCTCAATAATCTGCCATTTAGGAGATATTTCACTTCTGTTTCTGTCCATGCAGCCCTAACCACACCTCCCTTGGGTTTGTCTGTCACAACCTGCATTTTCAATCAGATGTTAACTAATGCCCTGTAAATTGAACTTTAAGCACAAATCAAGGTTTCCTGCAGGGTGTAGCAAACTATTAACCGTGCAGCAGATACTAAATTAAACAGAATATGCAATAAAGAAAGTGTGTATATTAGATCTCACTTTACAGGAAGTATTTAGGAATGCTTTGCAAGACACATGTAGGTAGGTATGATATAACTCCTAACTTGTAGAGAATTGAGCAATGAGTCTTCAGGGGCATCATCTATAGACCAAAACTTGTTTCATTACACTAACATTGTTTTGGTGACTATAGTGTGGCGACTACACCAGGTTGCAGTGGTTATAATGCTTAGTTCTTAAGGCTTGCATCTGTAGGTGAGTGATGTGAAAATGGAAGGTTGGCCTATTGACAGAGCTGAATGTTGGTAATGTGATATTGTCTTGAACCTTCTTGTTGCACAGGCATCTACATGTTGTGACTCAGAGATTATATTTTAAATATTCACTATTCAGTTGACATGTGCAAATTTAGAAGCTCAAATATTGTAAAATATTAAGTAACTTTTTTTAGGAATAAAGTGTATGTTGAATAGTAGATGACATTCAATGTGTGCATCAGAAAATTTATGGAATCCTTAGTAGGCCACTACGGAGGAGCTGTGAAAGCTCGATCTTCCAGTAAGGTTTGTGAACGGGTAATTGGGCTTAAAGTGACATTCTAAGCTCCATAACCACTATAGCCTGCTGTATTATTATTATTATTATCGCCATTTATATAGCGCCAATATATTCTGTAGCGCTTTACAATAATATGAGAGGGGCATTTAACTATAAATAGGACAATTACAAGAAAACTTACAGGAACAATAGGTTGAAGAGGACCCTGCTCAAAAGAGCTTACAGTCTATAGGAGGTGGGGTATAAAACATCTTAGGACAGAAATATCAGTCAAATAAGGTGGGAGTGAAGCAGAGCTTGAGGAGAGAGTAGAGTGCTGCCCTTTAGGAGAGAGCAAGAGACAGGTATGTGAGGTAGAGGCCATAAGCTTTCCTAAAGAGATGGGTTTTAAGGCACTTCTTAAATGATGGAAGACTAGGGGATAGGCAGGCTATTCCATAGGAAGGGCGCCACCCGCGAGAAGTCCTGCAAGCGTGAGTTGGCCGTACGGGTGTGAGCAGCGGACAGGAGAAGGTCACGGGCAGAGCGGAGGGACTGAGAAGGGGCATACTTATGGATCTGTGAAGAGATATGAGAGGCTAGAATTGTTCAGTGCTTTATAGGTATGGGTTACCACTTCAAATTAACTCCTATAGGATAAACGAAGCCAATGTAAGGACTGACAGAGGGGGTGAGGTGTGTGAGGAACGACTAGAGAGGAAAATGCCAGACCAATCAGACCAATCAGGAGAGGGTTACAATAATCCATGCGGGAAATTACTAGAGCATGGACCAGCTCCTTGGTTGCATATTTTGTAAGAAAGGGGTGGATGCGGGCTATTTTTTTTAAGTTGGAATCTACAGGATTTGGCAACATGCTGGATGTGAGGCTCAAGGGTGAGGCCAGAGTCAAGAAAGTAGTGGTTATGGTTCTAGTATGCATTTGGTGTCAGTCGTCCCCTGTTCCTGTGTCAGACTGTTTTTGAGCAGTTAGTCTTTAGCAATACGGACATTTAAACATTAGAATTTTTTAATTTGACCAAGTTTGTATGGCATTCGTTTGCTGAAAGTGTCAACTGAAACAAACCGAACAGTCGTCGTAATATAAACAGCCAGGGGTGAGGTGAAACTGGTTTGACACATACCTGGGGGAACAGTTCCACTGGTATTCTGGCACCATAAACACTATGGAGTTATACCTACTGGTTATGGTGCTTAGAGTGCCCCATTAAGGTAGGTGCCCCACATTTTCAGGTTAATACCGCCAAGTAATACAGTTACGATAGTTTCCTAAAAAGTATGCTTTTTGATTCTACTTCTGTTAGATACGTGTCTTGTCTTACGTTAGATATCTGGTTTCTCATCCTTGCGTGATGTTTCAGTAGCCAATAAACGCATGTCTAGTGTGACACAAGCAGTAGCAGTGCAATACCAAACCATGTTATATAACCTAACACCACATAACTCTAAGCATCATTTACTATCCCTGTAGTACAGAATTAACTTTACTTTCATTTACCATTTACTGTGAATTATTAATCCTCATTATGGCAGGTTAGTTAGTGCCATTTTGACTAATTAGCTGTAATGATATAAGTGGGACCAATTTCACTTTTTATGCTTCTCTGAAGAGTCCGGAATGAGTAACACTTTGGAAAATGTTTAACTTTTCACATACTAATGCCAAATGAACTTTGAAAGATCTATCGTTACTATATGCCCTTATGCCCTTTTGATCCTGCAGTTTATTTTAGTGTGTGGTTGTTTTTTTTAAGCAAATTCTTTTTGGGATTTGTTAAATCCACATAAAATAAGTAAATAATAACATCCTTTCATTCCTAATGGCCTTTGAGTTCTTATTTCTTAGATTATTTTATTAAGATTGTGTTCTGATTTTCCTTAATAGATGCCTGCCAAATTATCAATCAATTTCCAGTAAGCACTCTGTGTGCACAAAAGGCAATATACTCTTTTCAATATCTTTTCACTCAAGTCCAGAATTTGGTGTATGAAGTGCATAATGGGCCTCTTATTAATAAGACATGATTTGATTTTAATTAAAATAGGATGACAATCTCCCTTGGAGATCACCGGCAACTCACTTAAAACTATGGATCACTGACACCTAGTGGGCATTTAATATTGGCTACATTTGCAACTCTGTTTTTTTTGTTTTTTTTCTCACTTGTGTTCACCACTAAATTTCATCACATTAAATATGATAATCCAGAATAAAGCTGACCTCACCCTCACCCCCCCCCCCATATTTGTTATGCCAGATAAACCTTTAAAATGTAAAATTAAAAAAAAATACATTTCACATCCCAGCCTCTGCAGTGAGCTCTTAAGAAATTATTCAATACGTTTTTATCTAGCTTAGCACTTGTCAGCATCTCTATTTATCAAATAAGAAGAAATTAACTTTTGTCTAAGATCATATCTTCAGCTGACTATTTCATTCATAGTTTTTAGAAAGGAGCAATCATGAAACCCCATGAAAGGGCCTTAGGCTTCTTCACAGAATCTTGTGAATAAACATGGTGCTTGGAGTGTCCCTTTAATTTCCCAGGACAAATGTTGCTAATATAGACTGGAATATTATTTCTGACATAGGGTTGAATGTTTTGACGGAGGTGTCCATCTGTAAAATGTTTCTGTGGCTACTAGAGCCCAAACTTGTGTGTGTGTGTGTGTGTGTGTGTGTGTATATATATATATATATATATATATATATATATATAATATAATATATAATGCGCGCACACACATACAATGTCTATCTCAAGCTGGTGTTTTTCCAGACCTTGATAAATCCTACCCTTATTACCTGCTTAGTGTATTATTAACCATGTGGATGAAATGTGTACCTTAAGTGGCTTCTGTAGAATGATTGTGTCTTATTGGTTAGTGCTGCGATACGTTTAGGCTGCTGCATTTTATAAGCAGCTGGAATGCCAAGGTTTCATGGAAAAAGGACTTGTCACAGCATGTGTTTTGCTGAGGTTTGTTATCTATTTTATTTATATTCCTGTACGGGAGAATTTTTATGGGCTTTGTTTTCAGTTTTTTTTTTTATAAGTTTATAAACTAATGGATTTTTTTTTTGAGACACACATATATATTATGGTCTGTATGGTGATGACTTAACATTTACATAAGGATTGCAAAGACTCCTGGGAGTTGCTTTTCTATGACGACTAGGCATCTAGATTAGCCTGCCCCTGCTTTAGCCACCATGTTGGTGCTGGATTCTAGCTTGATCTTTTGGAGACCTGACTGTAACTGTGTGCCTTGTAAAGAGCCTACTATCAAAGTAATTCATTGCTGTTTCTTATAACAACTGTTGTTGACTGTAGGATTGATATACTTGCTGATATCTAAGAGGGTTGAGTTGTTTTCTTTTTGGTGAGACACATGCAAAGTGTGCTCTTGTGGGGTACAAGACTATTGCGTGAGAACACAACTTGCAAATGCACCCTTAGAAACCTAACTTGGCTCTGTTATGTATCGGCAAGCTCGGCAAATGCTGCTATAGTAAATGTCTGTTTATTAGAGTTAAGTGTAAAATCTATAGCACAAGATCTGTGGCTAAATAAATAAATACAAAACTGCATTTTATGTAATCCGTCTCTAACTATGCACGTGATTTTCAATATTTTTGAATAAACTTTTCAAATGATTTAATATTTAGAAAATATTGGGGGTGGGAGGGGGTTTAAAAATTCACTCACACACACACACACACACGTACAGTTCTTGTTTTGTGAAGTGAAATTATAGAGAATTTAAAAACAAAAACAAATTTTATTGCATTGCTTAACAGTTTTGGTTGGATAACACTTTTTTTAAAGATGTTAACAGAGAATGGGTGGAAATACAATCTTGTTGTTTATTATTTATTAAAAGTCCTGTGCTTCTAACGAGACTTAAGTTAGTTGCCACTGCAAATATATAGGCAATGCGTTAACTTAGTTAAAGCCAATAGGTATTTAGCTGCAGTATACGATGTTTTTTTTATTTTATTTTTTTTTATAAATGTAACCAA
The DNA here is from genome assembly GCF_036172605.1 of Pelobates fuscus. Classification (NCBI taxonomy): domain Eukaryota; kingdom Metazoa; phylum Chordata; class Amphibia; order Anura; family Pelobatidae; genus Pelobates; species Pelobates fuscus. The sequence continues at coordinate 200,158,221 of NC_086322.1, forward strand.
CTTTCTTCTTTAAATTCTAAAACAATCCACATCGATATAAAGCAATGTCTAATAAGCAGTCTATCAACGTAGAGGTTATTTGCAGTCCAATAGTTGGTTTCTCAAAAGAGACTGGCAATGTATTTGTAAATTATTTGAAACACTGCTGCAATTTCTCACAGAAAGAAATAGGATTTAACATGTTTTTATCTATTTTATGGATTCTGTTTGATTATAGCGCACTTTTTTTTTTTTGGTTTTCTGTTTGTGAAGTTGTTGCATGGTTAATAATGTTGTTCCTCTGTAAGTACATAAGACTAGTGTGTTTGTGTCACTGCTGGGAAAGCTGTCACAGCATCTCTTGACTAGTATGTGACCCTGTTAGACGGAATATGGATAGGGTTGCACTTGGGTCAACCCTTTTTACAGTGCCTTGTAAATATTCCTGTAGCAGTGTGTGTGTGTGAGAACTATGCTTATCAGAGTACATGCAGTGCAGCTTGTCACGCTGTCATGAGGATGGCTTGAGGAATACAAAAGCAGTTTGCAGGATGCGTGTGTGGAGCAGATTAAATCTTCCTGACAGAGGATCAGGTTTTAATCCACTTTTAGAGATGATGCAAACCTGAAACAGAGAAGAACGAGCTGAGTAACCTGAGCAGCCTGACATAACTGTGTCACTTAATACAACTTTATTCATTTTCTTTTCTTTCTGCAGCGCTCACGTGGCACAGGTCAACGCAGTCCCTGCTGGCAGAGAGTAAGTCTCTAATCTGTGTGTGTGTGTGTGTGTGTGTTTGTGTAAATTAAACTGAAGTATAGCAAGGAAGACATCTATCCGGGGGGGGGGGTTACAGTCCTGCTCAGGCTGTGCTTCAATAATCTCTTGTCTGTTAGGGACGACTACGTTTTGTAATTCACTACCGCTTGTGAAAAAATCCCTCGTACTGTTTATTTATTCAACGCAAATACACTTTGTTAATCAGGTTTGCAACACTAGTAATGGCCACTTTGTTTATTATAATCATTTTCCTGCAGCATATTAAACACACAAGTTCACATTTAAGAAGAGTGATCTCTGACACCACTTTCCAAAGGTTTAGTGTAACAAGCTGTATTAAAATAGGAGCTTAAACGCTCTAAATATAATATATCATTACATATATATATTTAGAGCGTTTTCTTAAGCTCTTGTTTTAATATATATTAGTGGGAACGCTAACATGATATATTCGTGTCCCCTCAAATATGTATTAAAACAGGCGCTTATGAAACGCTCTAAATATAATAATAATAAATATATAATATTAGTGAGGGGACACGGCAAATTTGCCAATCCATCACTTCTCTGTGCAACATTTGATTCCATTATTTCCTGTAGAGAAGCATATTAGACGCACAGTGTCTGTCATTTGTATACTTCGCATGCTAATGCCAGAGGTGAAATAGATCCAGTTATTGAGTCTGATTTATAGGTAATATGTGTTGAAATTGCAAATGTAAATAAACAGTGCTGTTCGGCTGACTGCATTACTTATATAGTGGAAAGCTTTTATTGGCTGATACAACCCTTATTTGAGAAAAAAGTAGATGAATGGAAAGGATTTTAATAATTATTAAATCCGTCTAAAGCTGAGGGAAGTGTTTAGCTTGCAAACACTCCATTAACCATAGGGGATCTTGGATATTTTGCCCTCATCCCTTGTTTGGTGGAGGTTGCTTCCTGCACCTTCAAGATACTCATTCTTAAAAGGGTGAAGAAGAGCGAATGTAATTGATAATGAGTTATATGTTATTTTTAATTACCAAGTGATGGCAATTTTCTAGATCTGCCGCTCTGTTACAATAAAATCAAGGGGTACTAATGGCAAAGTGACAGCATTATTGTTACAGTGCTGCATTTGGGCATGAACAATGATACATGTTCGCTTGTGTCTGTACAATGCTTTGCCAACTAAATTTGGGGAAGAAGTCATACAAGCTAGCTTGTTAATCAATTAGTGTCTCTTAACAACATAATCAGTCTTGTGTCACAGGTAGCCTGTTCGTTCATTAGTGCCCAAAAGGTAAATGACAAATAAACCGGGTCAAATCTCTTACCCATGCAGATATTTTGGATTTAGGGTGCTTGGAGTTTCCCTAGGTTACTTAGCAGTAGCCAGTAGCAATTAATATTTGATTTTGTTCTCAGTCTTCTCGAGAAAACCATCAGGACAGCTGTTGAGCAACATCTCTTTGACGTACTGGGTCCAGGAAGCCAAAGTTCAGAAGATTCAGAATCTGGGACGTCCTCCCCTTCAACTAGCCTGTCTGCCAGGCAGAGAAGAAGACATTTGAAAGAACATGATGAAGCAAGGAAAAAACCCAGAGACATGTAAGGGGATTACAAACATTGACGTTTGATATTATATTCATTCTCACTCCATTCAGTAGAAATTGGCTACTCTTCTGTTACATTAATTAATTGCTCATATTGTAGTCGTGTCATTGTGATTAGGCAAAAGTCAGTAGAACTTGTCAGTGCTATGGATTATACAGCAGCTAATTCATGCTGCGTAGTTAACTGATAACACTCCATTTAAAAAAAAAAAAAAACATTTTTAAAGTGCTATGCAAGTACGGTGCGTTTAATCAAGCCCAAAAGCTTATCCATAAAAGTATTTTGGTTTTACGAAATAAATATTTATATTATGGTGTATGCACATACCATAGTTAACTAGGGGGGGGTATGTCAATACTTCATGCCACTATTCGATTGCCAAAATCTGTAGTAGTGCTTTGTTTTTCAAACTCACAAAGTTTTATTATTCGTATGAATTCATATTCGTGCACCTGCAGTAAAAAGACTGTATTTAGCTACATCCATGAGAATGGAGTGCAACTATGCTGCTTCTGCATAGGTTTGCTACGTGAGTTCAGATATATTCATCCCTAATGTGATTCTATAACTGCAGTTTCCAGCATTGATTTTGAGCTAATGTCTTCCTTACTCACAATTAAACAACCAACCATGTACGGTTGTAGTGATTTTTATATTGTGCAAGTTGTTGACAAATGTGACACAGGACAATGTTGTAACAAACCTCATTGCTTACTATTATTAGTGAGCACTGTATCAGAGTGTACAATTTCAAATGGCTCTAGAGTCAATAATTGTCAGCATTCTCTATAAATGCTTCTCATACCATTTCAGTTCAAAGTCCTCCAGTGAAGCAGGGAATAGAGCTGTTAACGATCTTACTACTTAACTACTTGCAAATATAATGTCACTAAATACTGGTCCTATCCTGCTTTAATCGGAATAGAATAACTTTCATTTAATAGGATTAGGAATAGGATGTGCTGAGGTGTAGATCTAATGGTTTTCACCACAACAAACGTATTTCATGAAGACTTTCTTCAGTGACTTTGTTAAAAGATAATGCATACACTTTTACCAACAATTGCTTACCCCAGCAGTATTCTTCCTCGGCTGAGCTGTGCAACTCCTCAGTTGAGGAAGTAATTCATGAGGAATGCATGGAATGGGATGTACAACTGCAGGCTGTGGTTTCTATTGCATTATTGTTACAGTGCTGCATTTGGGCATGAACAATGATACATGTTTGTTTGTGTCTGTATAATGCTTTGCCAACTAATTTTGGGGAAGAAGTCACACAAGCCAACTTGTTAATCAGTCAGTGTCTCTGAATAACAGATGCAGGTAGCCTGTTTGTTCATTAGTGCCCAAAGGGTTAATAACAAGTAAGCCGGGTCAAATCTCCGATGCAGATATTTTGGATTTGGGGTGCTTGGAGTGTCTCAAAAATAAAAAAATATATATTTTTTTAAACGGCAACAGATGTTTTCTGGCTGGTTGGAAACAACATCTTCCTTATATAATAATAATATGCAAGTCATTATTAATCATCCCAATTCATAGAACTTCTTTAGTTTTACTATGCACGTTCACTGTTAAAGAATCACTATAGTGTCAGGAACACAAACATATATTTCTGACCCTATAGTGTTAAAACCACCATCTAGATCTCCTGGTCCTCTCTTGCCTCCCTAAATATAGTAAAATCTTACTTGTATTCAAGCCTTAAGCTGTTGGCTCTGCCTCAGACCTGCAAGCTGTCTGCGGACATCATCAGAATGTTGTTCTGAGCCAATCACAGTGCTTCCCCATAGCATTGGCTGAGACTGTCAATGAGGCAGATCAGGGACAGAGCAGCACAATTCAAACACAGCCCTGGCCAATCAGCATCTCGTCAAAGATGAATTGAATCAGTGAATCTCCATGAGGAAAGTTCAGTGTCTGCATGCAGAGGGTGAAGATACTGAATGTTGTGACACATACTAGGCAAGACTGGGATAGGAAGCAGCTCTAGTAGCCATCAAAGGAGTGACCAGTGGAGTTAATGTAAACACTGCATTGTCTCTGAAAAGACAGTGTTTACAGCAAAAAGCCTGAAGGGAATGATTCTACTCACCAGAACAAATTCAATAAGCTGTAGTTGTTCTGGTGACTATAGTGTCCCTTTAATATTTGTACAGAGCAGCATTGTATATTATAGACCAGGGGTTCTCAACCCAGTCCTCAAGGACCCCCTACCAGTCCAGGATTTATCAAAATATATATATCTATATCACTCACAGGTCTTGTTCAAACGTGTAATTTATTCAAAAGTTATTCCTGGATTGTCCCGATCAACGTTTAGACTGTTGTGAACTACTGCCATAGACCTCCCAAATACAGGCTAAAATTACATGTGAAAGCGCATTCTGCAACTGAAATGTGTATGAAGAGATGTTGTAAATCCAAATATGTACGATATCAAAATTGTGTGTGTGTGTGTGTGTGTGTATATGTGTATGTGTGTGTATATATATATATATATATATATATATATATATATATATATATATATATATATATATATACACACACACATACGCGCACTCACACACACACACTCACTTATCCACTAAACAGCCACTTGAAAGCTCACATATTTTTATTAGTTTATTATAAAACTAATACAATCTGTGAGCTTTGAATTTGCTGTTTAGTGGATAAGTGAGTGCGCTGGATCTTTTGTATTGTATAAATTGGCCCCCAGCAGCACCCCATTTATGCATGTTAAGGTGAGTGCAACCCCCTTGGTTTTTTACATATCTCCATCTACTGGACTAATCAACTCTACACTACTTTTTATTTTTTTTTACTAGAGGGCAGAGAATTTTTAAATTTGCTTTGATTTGGTCTTTTTATTACATTTTTTTTTCTTCTAGACTCTATGGAGGCAAAGGGTAAGTACAGATAGCGTCTTCTTAAAGGAAAAAAAGAAGGCAAGCACTTTCATTTTGTTATTTTACTAAATACTAGAAACTGTTTTGTTTTGTATTTCTTCAAAATGTTTTTTTCCTTCATATCTTTTCATACAAGGACTGCGACATCCTTTATTTATTAATCTTGGATTTTATGCAAAAACAAAGTACAAATGTAAACTAGTTTAACATTGCCACCACAAATTCCGCTGTCATACTGACTTCTAAATGAAAAACAAGTTCAGATTTATAATGTATTTTTTCAGGGAGGTAATTGATAAAGAAAACATCCCCTCTGGGTGCACGAGTCTAGAAGATTGTGGTCTGACACAGGACGTGGAAAAGCTGCAGGAAAACTGTTCCGGGTACATTGAGGAGAGAAGTAAACCAAAGAGACAGAAATCAAGCAGTAAGCTTTCTGAGCTCAATGATAACCAGGAGAGTGCACTGGTGAGTCATACTGCTCTAAATGTATCCGCTACACAAACATTGCCCAAGGCCTTAATAGGAGCTCTTCAAAACTTCCATATGCTACTTCCAGAAACAAAAACAAAAAATTGTCTTTTTCTCTAGTTCCTCAAGTTAATACAAATTTGTTTGTTGTTGTTGTTGTTCCTGTAGAGTATAATTGTGGTTTATTTATACATTTATGTATTTTTTTTTTTTATTCTTGTCAGTTTTGCTGAATCTATAAAGATGAATAAATCTTAATACTAAAAAAAAAAAGAAAAAAAAAAGTAACCCATTCAATGGCTAACACGTTCTCTTGTGAGGATCTTGCCTGGCATTGATTTGAAAAATATGAAATATCTGTCTGACGTGTTTGCAGTTTGACAATGCTGCAGATTTTAGGAACCAGTGAGCTTTTTGAAAGACACATTTTTAAAATCTTATTGAGTGGGTTGCAATGTATTGGCCAATTATATTTTTTTTATATAGCACCAACACAGTCTGCAGAGCTGTACAACAGGTAAACAAGACGCACATTTAATTCCAACAAAAAATATATAACACAGAACTAAGTGTATGGCCCTTCCCAAATGAGCTTGCAATCTAATTGAAAACCTTAACATGTGTTTATTTTTGTGCTCATTAAATTATATAAGAGCAAGAAGGATGGAGAACATGAAATATGTACCGGTCAGAAGTAAGCGAGTTGATAAATATGTTCTTTCAGTTAGTTGAGCAGTTTTCTCCTGAAGACTTGGGTCAATAGACTATATAGATACTCCACTGTCGAAACAAAACAAAAAAATCAGTTTAGTGGATGTACCCCCAATGAAATTGTATTGTTTTTTTTTTTTTTTTTTTTCATTGAGGTATATCTAAAAATAGCTTGCAAAAGCTGCAGATCTCTTGTCTGCACACTTTGCAAGCCCTCCTCTTAACCTACTGAAGTGTTAATTTTTATTGAAATACGTACTTTTGGCAAAGTAAATGACTCACACTCTTCAAACCTAATGCACTTCCGCTAGTTAAAGTGCTTTAGGGGTCTGGAGTGTCCTTTTAGATATATTTTTTGCTACCAGACAAATGCAGAGCACCTGTGATGAGTAGATAGAAATGTGTGGGATTTATGATTGGAAATGGGATTCTCCATTCATCATAAAGTATTTGCTGTATGACTGACTGTTCATTTTCTGTTGTGTGTTGGTGCAAAGTCTAGATTAAAATTTGTGTGTGTCATTCTTACTAGCCAAGAAATGTTTGTCTTTATAACAACATATATGAATTCATAATTATAAAAAAAAAAATGTGAACCCTGATACATCTTAATGTTCTCTTGTTGCAGAGCACAGAAAACTTTGTTACATCTTGGAATAAAGACAGACAAGAGTATAGTGGTATGGAAGTATTGTCCGAGGCAAGGTAAATAACAAAGAACAATGCCTATCATTGATAGTTTGCTTGGTTAGCTAGATTACTTGGAAAAAATGTGGCACACTCCAGGTTACAGTCATCTATGATCTAATTTTATTTATTATAGACACAGACAAAACAGCCCTCCTTTGCAGAACACTGTAAATGTCCTTTTAACTTAGTTTGATTTTACCGATTGGATCTGATAGAGGTCAATAATCTGTGTGTAATTAAAATGTTTAGTCAGATACGTAAATCTATTTCTAGTTCAGTACTATAGTAATTGGAAAGATTGGTTACTGGAGCATACCATATCCCAGCCCTGCAAGCGCGTGACTTTTGGAGATTATTTTTCCAAATCAGCTATTTTTAATCAGCATATTGCATTTCGGATTTTAGTTCACAATAATCCATTGTTTAGTGAATGGCATTTAAAGGGACACACGGAGTTCCATAACCGCTATAGCTGAAGATGGTGGATATAGTGCAAGTAGTCTTTGGGTACAGTCTCTTCAGTATTTGTTAAACTTTTTTATGAACATTTCTACAGGAAGCTGGACCCTCCCAGCAACCGAAGCCACACCGTACCTATAGCAGAGGGGGTCAGTCTTTGGGAGCTGGGAGAGTCCTGTTGTTTTTTTAAACTTCTTGACAGTAAAAAATTTAAATAAAAAATGTAAACCAACATTGATATAAGCTGTAGTGGTTATGGTGCTCACAGTGTTCGTTAATTTCAATACAAATTGCAAGGTTTGTTTGAACAGACCTTTCCAATGCCTAACTACATGTGTTTGGCTGTTCACTTTGCAGTAGCACTGAAGAACAGACTAGCTTGCAGAGTTTTAGATGTCCTAGTTTAGCGTGGCACATTTTGGGGGTGTGTTATGCTAAAAGTCTTAGACCAGTCTAACCAGGAATGTGTTTCCTTCCTACAGCAAAGATACTGAAAATGACCGAGAAGGTTTAAGATTACCCCCGGTAAGTTTAAATCGTTATGTATTTTAGTTTTGGAAGTGGCAGATAATGTTGAAATACGTGTGTGTGTTATTACAGGTCCAAGTAGGAAAGCCTAACATTTTTCTTTTCTAGTTGGCAAGTTATTCAAAATCTCTTAGCCGTTTAATTAGACTCCTGTATTTATAAGCTATAGACTACACATTTAAAGGAACACTCCAGTTTGCCTCATGTCCATTGTGGCTTTTTTTTTTTATTTTATATATAAAATTCTCCTTATTAAAAACACCTGGTTACCAATGAGACAGCCAGGAACATTTCCTAGGTTCTAGCTTTAGTTCAAAGCAGAAGCAGCGTCATTTTATTGTGAGAAGCATCTGATTTGGACGCTAGTCGTCCGCAAAGAAGACTTCTCAAGAGGTAGAGCTGTAGCAAATAGACTCTCCTTGTGCTGGAATACACGAGTTTGCTTTGGTTTTGAACCCTTTAAGTGATTTAACCCCTTAAGGACCAAACTTCTGGAATAAAAGGGAGTCATGACATGTCACACATGTCATGTGTCCTTAAGGGGTTAAAGGAGGGAGGGATTAATTGGCATTGTCTTATAAATGTGTTTTTTTTTTTTATTCCTTGTGAAACTACAAAACAGAAATGGCCTTCTCCAGAACCTTAAATACTTATGAATCTTGAATAAACTGCTTTGTTGATGAAGAGGGAGATTTTGGTAAAGCGCTTCAACACTGAAGTCACCAAAATCTTATTATCAGGCTTTAGGAGGTCATGGAAATGTGAAATTCCTGTGTTTTTGATTGTGGGATATTTTGTGCATGTGCATTCCTTTGGCCTGGTAATCCTGTTGCTGGGTGTGCTTAGAGTCCATAGCTCTTTCGACAAGCTGTGAAAGGGACAGAGTGTGTAATTTTCAAAAAGACAAACATTATGCAAAGATGTTTTTTGCATAAACATCCTTGATTTTTTTGTTTTTTTTCCAAAATCTGGTTTGCTAAGAACATTTTAACCATACCAGTATCCATTCTTGATTTCTGTTTTCAAGGTTTGCATGTGTGTAAAAAAAAATAATGATATTCTGTATAGGAAATATTACTGCACTTCACTGCCCCAAAAAGTTAATCACGATTTAGTAGATATACCCTCCCACCCCCCTTAAAAAAAATTGTGTGCATTTCTTTGTTTTGGGGTTTTCCCCTATTGGGGGTATATCTAACTGCTTATAAAAGCTGCAGATCTCACGCCTGCAGTTTTTGCTAGCCCTTCCTTTTACCCCAGCCCAGACTTTCTGTGGCTGTCCAATCACAGACTTCCCAGTACAACTCACTGAGAAGCCTTTGAAAGGCAGATGCTCTGGGCAATTGTCTGAGTTTAGCTTCACTAAACTAATGAAACCAGGAAGTAACAGGACTGGCTGTCTTACAGAGAGTATAACCAGATTAATTTATAAAGGTGCCAATTTCTGTTGAAATCAATGGCAAGCTAAATTGCTTTATGTTTGTGGAATGTCTTCAAAATAACAGTGTGGACTAACTTTAAAAGAGGTGTGGGAAAATGCAAAGTCCTCACAGAGTGTGTCCTTTTAAGAATCTACAGTGTGTAGTATAGAATTGGAGAAAACAAAAAACTTGCTGTACAAAGTCATTTGTCAGCACGATAAGCCCAGGAATGCTTTTGGAATAATTATTTACCAGTTGTGCATAATACATATTGCTAGCATATGAGTATTTTAAAAACCTGTAGTAGAATTGTCCCTCAGTAGAAAAGAGAGAAACCTAATTCTTTGATAAATTTTCATTATGTCTTCATACTAATGCATTAAACAAAAAATAATAGGATAAAGTTGAAAGGTTTAGTCCACAGCCTGTCTCACCCTTCATGTTATCGTAATGTTTATGTCCATCATAGTGGGCTTGTAATTCGGGACACAAGCACATACCAACCTATGCACTTTTTCTCTGCACACAGTGTCTGTATAACTATTCAAATTTGCAGAACATTGCTGCAGAAATAACCACAACTCCTGACTCCGATATCATAGAAGGAAGCTTTTGCATCCCCCTACTTATCCTGGATTTGAAGCATGTCAAGCAAGTTTGCACACACCATAGAACAAGTCCCCATCGCCTAGAACAGGTTGCTTCATAGCTTCGCTGCAAGAGCAGGAACTGTGGTCACATCTGTAGCTCCACTCACAAAACTGAATCAAACTATTAGTAAGCAAGCTGCTTGGGCAGCAGGTCAATTCACCTTCTCTACGTTGCAGGCATTTATGGGGTTATGTTTAGCTCTCCCTTAAGTCAACTGGAAGACTAAGACTGACTCGTAGGTGCCGGCCCATCCCTGGTTTTGGTGGGAGCTCATTATGGGAAATTCTAAAACCTCCAAGGAAATTGTATTTTTAAGATGAGCATTTTTATTTACTTTGCATTTTAATGCATTCAAAATATAGGTAATCTTCAGCCTGGAGTTTCCTTTTCAGGTCATAGGAACGAAAGTAAATCTGGCAGGAGCAGCCTTTCACAATAATCCCAGCATGACGTAGGGAGCATACATTAAACCATACTGTTTAATAGGTTGTCCCTCCCCCTCTCCCCTTCTCCCCTGTTCCTACAAACATGCATGCATTCTCAAAAATATTCTGTATATTGCCAAATATTTTCCCTTTTTACGGTGGGGTTAATTCAGGGGTCTGGTTGTGTATTTCAAATATTCTGTGAGTGGCTGAATATAGCTCCTTTAGTGGGTTAATTACATTTAATGGTTCTGGGAAAAACAAGATTTAAGTCTACACAGCCCAGGGAGCTTCCAGTCATGTGACCCTCCTTGTCTGTATCTCCCTTGCTGTTCCGTGTACTATCTCAGGGATATTGGCGCTCGATCAAGACTTGTATTGTTTCCAGCTGAGTTGCCAGACCCTAGTGCTAGCTACATTCAGTCTGTGCTGCCGCAGTACCCAATGCTCCCCTATAAATAGCACAACCGCGCCCCCTTGTCACATCCCCTGATAGAAAAATCACAGGACATGGGAAGACTCTGCACCCAGGATATCTTAACTTGGCACATATTAGCATGGCAAGCCGTTAGGACTTTCACTCTATCTACATGCCTGAGGGAGACAAGTGAAAATTGTGTTGCTTCATCAGCCTTAGCAACAGCAAGAGCTTCATTATATGTTTTTTTTTTTTTTTTTTTGTCTTGTCATCCTGCTGTCAACAGAAGGGAGTGGTAAATTCTGAAAGGCTGATCAGAGTTATGAGCAAGATGATATATTCATGCTGCTTTAATAAGCAAATCTTGTAAAAGGAACAAGGATTATTTAGAGAAAAAAAAAATAAGAAGCCTAACAACCAAGGAAAGTTCAGGGCACACACAGGGTTGTTTGTTATGTTGCACAGGCGGGTCTTTTGACCAATTTGCATGCTCGGATCAGAGCACACAGAAGCTGGAGTTCAGGCAAAGACAGTGAGCTTGAGTTGGGGATTGTGTCCAGCCGTCTTCTCTGCTGTATGTACTAATTTCTATTGCTACAGTTAGATCTTAATATTTTTTAGATTTTTTTTAAATCTTTTTGTTTTTCTTGCCATAACAATAAAGTATTTTTCTTTTTTTTTTATATATATATTTTTTTTCTTTCTTCAGACTGTAAAAATGAAGATTCAAGAACACCCGAGCACCTCTGAACCAAAACAGCAGAGAAACCTTGAAGTTGCTGCTAGTGAGGATGGCTTTGTACCCGAAGTACCCCGCCTAGACCTCACCTCACTTTGTAATGATAGCAATTGGGAAGGTAAGGAACAGATACTTTGTGTTAATTGTTTTGTCACTTTTTACACAATCTATTTGTACAGCTGTATTTTGTAATCAAAAAGACTCCAAATCTGTATGTAGAAGGCTTTCTGATGGGGACTACCTTTGACTTTAATAACTACAGTAAAGTATAATCTAAACGGATGTTGCAGAATAGTTAACAGTTAATTATTCGTTAATAGTTAAATTGTATCCATTTGTGTTTGTTGCAAGTAATCCCTGTAATTCATGATGAGTCTGTTATCTTATGGTCCTACTAGTAGCTGCTTCCGCAGCAATTTTTATATTGTATTCAACATCTAGGTCAAGAATGACCGCTGTAAATCTAGTAGATAATCCTGCATAAACATTGACAAGCTAATGCTCCTATAGTAACAGGCAGCTTCCGTTTCATGATGTGATAATACTAACCTGCCCCACTCAATCAGTATTTCATGGCTGTGCACGTCACTCATTTTTCCGCTCACCAGACTTGATTTATGAGCAGTGCCATTTAAATTGTCTGACAGTTCATTACTGGCTTTATATTGATTACCATTTTACAGTTGCATTCTAGTTGAACACCTAGCAGTGTGACAAATTCCTCTTTACAGCCCCAAAGAAACTACAAAACCAGAATTGAAGCAGATTCAATTAGGATTTTATTCATGAAAATTGCACTGGGGTGTGTTTATTGTTTATCTAAAAATATTTAAAAACCTTAAGTAAATTAGACAGCACGGTCATTATAATGTATTTTCAAACCCTTTAACTCCTGTCCTGCCCAATTATGTTTTAACCATTCTGGCATTACGATTGCATTAACGGGCAACTGACCATTACAGAATGTTTGCACAACCAATTAGATAACTAGAATTTGCTACAACTTGTGCATTAAAAAAAAAAAAAAAGTTACAAATCAGTTTTATATCATATGCCAAACTTTTATTGCACATCCCGGCATACAGTGCAAATTACTTTGACAGAAAGCTTGTTATATGTGGTATCTGAGTGCATTCCTGTGTTTGGCACTTCCTGAGAGTGCTTGGATCATGAGAAAATTGACCTTCACTAACCATTTGGGTGCGTAACAGCGTGAAAGGAGAACACTTTCAGAAATAAGGGGACACTATGCACAAAATCATAAGTAGTGGCTCTGATGCTCAGTCTGTCAATTGCAAATACTGCCTTTTATGAGGAAATGCAATATATACATTGAGCTATAAGGGCACATATAGTGGCTGTCACTAGAGAGCCACTAGTGCAACTTTCTTTTGTGGTCCTGCTCTGAATGAAGACATTGCAAGGCTCCTCATTGCTGATTAGTGCTTTGCTGCACATGCATGGTAATCACCCCAATGCTTCCTATGGAGGAGCATTAGCTTGGCTGAGATTATTGTCATTGATAATCTGTCAGGCAAGGAGTGGAGGACAGATTGAGGGATAGAAGGTAAATAAAACCTATTGTACTATTGGGATGGAGGGGGTGGATTTAACTAGGCAGAGTACATGTTCGAAATAACCGGTTTGAGTGCTCATTTTAATGAGGTCACAGAAAATCTCCAGTGAAAGAAATAGCTTCTAAACTATTGATCTGCTAGCACGTTTTTAAAGGTGAAACTTGATATTCTATAAAACATCAAACGGGTTAATCACTTCCGTCTAAATGGCCCCATGCCGAAGAAACCATTCAGTGCATTATCAGGGCACTGTTCAAAGTATGTAACATAAGTATGTGCAGATTCTGCAGAGCAGACTCCAAATGAACCTGAATTTACACCGCATTCCATGCCGGACCAAAAGCTGCCTGATGGCTGAAACCTGATCCAGAATGATAAGGTGGCCTCCACATTAAAAAAGACTATGGGATCAATATGATCCCTATATTCGGATAAGGGAGTATGACACTTCCATTAAGCCCCCCGACTGGCAGTGGAGGCTTGTCTCCTAAAACGATGAACAGCCAGTAGCTGCTCAATGAAATTAAACGCTAGCAACAGGGCAGCTATTACTGCCTATTCGCTAGAATGGCCTAAGGATGAATAACCCTCATGCCATTGAGAGTTCTTAACTATTCACCCATTGCTACAAGCAGTTGGCAAATTGCTCTTCAAATTGTTTACTTGCCCTAAAAGCAAGTTAACAATATTTATTTAGATATGCATAATGCAGGATGCATTTGGTCCCTATGCAGTTTAAAATCAGTGCCTTGTACATATTCCAAATGTTATAGTTTGTACAGGGTTCAGGTGTGAAAAAAAAACTTTGTTGTACGAGCGTTGTCCTTCAGCTATTATTTGAGAAATGTCATTGCACCTTGTAGCCAAAACATGTTGATAAATCTATCTAAATAGAATGAAGTTAAATGGCATGTAGTTCTATACTGTAGTGTGGCATACTAAATCAGAAACAATGTGATGAGCATTAAATATGGTATGTTTCACTCACCTTAATTGCTCCGTGCCTACAAAGTTATTTTTAATTTTTTTATTTTTTTAATCTCATTGGGTGTATTGTTTGTATTCAAGGCATCTTTAGAATTACCATGTAATGCCAAATTCTAGGTTGTTAATACAGCGTGCTTACAGTCCCTTGTTTTTAATGTTCGTGAACTAGTTTGTTTACAAAATGGTGCTTATTGAAACTCAAAACTTAATTGAGGTAATGTAATATAATTTGAGCACATTTGTGGATGCTGTCTTTAAAGGGCCACTATAGTGGTCAGCTCAATGAAGTGGTCTGGGTGCCAGGTCCCCCCGGTTTTAACCCTGCAGCTGTAAACATAGTAGTTTCAGAGATACTGCTATGTTTACATTGCAGGGTTAATCCAGCCTCTAGTGGCTGTCTTCCTGAGAGGCGCTTCCCCGATACTTAATGCGAAAATCGCATTGAGCACGCAGAACGTCCATAGGAAAGCATTAAGAAATGCTTTCCTATGGGCGTTTTTAATGTGCGCGTTCGGCTCTGGCCGCGCATGCGCATTCGGCTCCACTCGAAAGATGATTTTGGGAGGGGAGAGAGAGGTCACCAGCGCCGAGGAAGCCCTGCGCTTGATACAGGTATTTTAACCCCTTCAGCCCAGCGGGTGGGGGGCCCTGAGGGTGGGGGTGGACCTTTTCCTGACACTATAGTGGTCCTTTAAGACGGCATGCAAGGAAGAAAGAGCTCCTAGACTTATTACTCTTTAGTGAGATGAACTGGTCGGTTTGTAGGGACGTTATCTAGAAATTGTACATTGATTGCTGTTAGACTGTATACCACTGACCTGCCTTGTTAATTCAAAACCCTCTTATTTTAATAAATTACACAATTCACAATACACACTATTTAAATTGTTGAATCTTACACCCCAGCAAGACTGTAAAGACCCATCCTTTACAATCCCTATTCTGTTTGTAGGGCAACTGCTACAATGAAAAATGCATAGAAATGTAAATTTACTGCACAAAATGAACAGATGGTTTTTTTCGACATCTGCTAGATTCTATATTTTTTGGTTAGAATTGTTAAAGATAAATAAAAAAAAAAAAAAACATTTTGCAAGCCATAAGGTTGAGTCACAAATCTCACTTCAGTATCTTCCTACATTTGAAGAGTTAAAAGAGCATCTGGTATCCTTCTACCAGTAGATATGACTTTGCCTAGCAGACATAAGTAAAGGTCCCATTTATTAAATTTTGTACCAAGCAGTATACAATTTTTCTTTTAGTACATACACTGCTGTACCAAAATGGATTTGTGTTTTTAAGGCAAGGTCTCTGTTCAGAGTTATGGGTCTGCTTTAGGAAATTTCCAGGCATGCACAGATTAGCTCTGCATGCTTGTTTTAATTGTTTTCTTCATCACTGTGCCATTGGTTACCATAGTAACCAAGGACTCTGGGGAGATGTGTTTTTAACCTCCCAGACACTGTTCTTCTATTCATACTCCGCTAAACACGAATCAAGTTTAAAACTTTGTTGATTCTTAAAACTCAAGTTGAGATACAAATCAATGTTTTTATTATGAATGGAGTGGTTAACCCTGCAATACAAAAAATGGCAACATGTTAAAGGAGCACAATAGGGTCAGGAACACAAACATGTATTCCTGACCCTATAGATTATAGTTAAAACCACCATCTAGCCCTCCCCCCTGGTCCCCTCATGCCTCCCTAAATATAGTAAAATCTTACCTGTGTTCAAGTCTGCAACTGCATACATGTCCCTGTTTCCTTTAGACCTGCCTGCTGTCATCAACAGAAGTGGTAGCCTGATCCAATCACAATGCTTCACCATTGGATTGGCTGAGACTGACAAAGATGCAGATCAGGGGCAGAGCCAGCACAATTCAAACAGAGCCCTGGCCAATCAGCATCTCCTCATAGAGATTCAATCATGAAGTTATCACTAGGCTGTAATGTAAACACTGCATTTTCTCTGAAAAGGCAGTGTTTACCGCAAAAAGCCTGAAGGTAATGATTCTACTCACCAGAGCAAATTCAATAAGCTGTAGTTGTTCTGGTAACTATAGTGTCCCTTTAAATGTGATCTAAAACTAGTGTGCTTTTAGAGAATAGTAGCAATATTTCATGCACTTTGATTTCCTGAACTTGTAGCATTTCTTTTAGAGGTAACAATAATACCAAATGGAGGTCACTTTGAGATTTGCCCTGTTTGCCATCTATTCTTCACTGCATCATTATTTTTATATATATATATATATATATATATATATATATATATAATTTTTTTTTATAAGTAAAACAGTTGAATACAGATAATGTATTTAAAGTAATAAAAAAAAAAAAAAAAAGAATTTTGTATGCCATCATTATCACATATTGGGGTTTAAGTATTTTTCAGCTTGTTTAACATTGCTGCCTAGTGGAAAGGAAAGGTTAATTTTAGAAAATTAAATGCTTTACTATTTTAGAATGCCTGTTTGTAGGAAGCTTATAAAGATTACATTTCCATCTCGTTGGTCTCATACGTGGTAATCAGAATTTCTCATTAAGTTGATGCTTTGTAGTGCATTTTCAGTGTTCATTAGAAGCAGTGTAGTTTCCTGCTTTAAAATGTTTCCTATATGTAATGTCACGTCACAGCTGTGATTGTTGCTGTTGTTATGCCATGCTACTCTGTGATTGGCAGATTTTAGTTACACCAACCAGCATTTTTAATAATTCGCTTGAGCTCCCATTAACACAAAGGCAACCCACTAAATCACTTTCATGGTTTACTTTCTTCTTTCTATTAGAACGTTGCATTCTTTTGTATTTTTAATATCAAGGCCACCTACCAAAGCACATTTCCAATCTAATCTTGCCTATCCTGTTCTTTACCTATACTATATATGACTGTTGCGGTACAAAAATGTATTGTACAGAATGAAAATTTACCTAACCACTCAGGGTTTTAACAAGCATTCATTTTGTTTTAGGTTATTCCCTTGCCTTGTGTTTTTTTGTTTGTTTTTTTTAATTTAAAAATATAATCAAATAGTATTCATTCCATGTTATATTACGTATATAAGCCAAAGTGTCAGAGCTGGAAGAGAATCCGAGCCCAAATATTTAGCTTCCCACCACTTGTTTAGTGAGCAATCCCTTACTGTTCCTGTATCCTTCCTTGCCTGTAGACATCTTTCAGCGTGTTGTACTTTAACAAGATTATACTTTGTTTCTATTAATTAATAATTTTTTTTTAGCAAGACAAGTAGTCTCGATCTCCACTTACCTGTAGACTATTTCCGTCCTCTTGACCTTGCCTCTAAAGGCTCATTCAGTACCTTTACAGATTAAATTAAAAAATCTGGAGATCTATTATTGTATACACATGGGCTCTGTATTTTTGCACTTATCCAGGAGATAAAGTGGAAGTGAGATAGGCTGGTCCCTATTAAAGGGACACTCCAATGCCCAAATACAAAATAAATAAAATCACTATTTAGTAGATATACCACAAATGAAACCTTGTATGCATTTAATTATGTATTTTGTTTCATACCGAAAACATTTTGCAGTTGTTGTCTGTTGTCTATGCAAGCTCTTCCCTTCTAACCCCACCCAGACTTTCTGTGACTGTCCAAACAGACTTCCCAATGCAGCTCAATGAGAGGTCTTTGTAAGTTAGGTGCTCTGGGCAATTGCTGCCTCTTAAGGTCATCTACATTGAGCTAACCAAACCAGGAAGTAACATTATCTGTTGTCTGCCTGAATGCCAAGGGGGTGTAACCAAGTTAATTTATAAAAGTGTCAATTTCTATTGAAATCTGCACTCTTTGCAAAATGAAAAAAAGAGGAGACACACTTCACACAGTTATTTAGGGGTCTAAACGTGACCCTTTAATCTTACACTAAACATTTCATGTTACATATCAGATGTAGATAGCAAGACAGTAATTTAATAATAACCTAATGCAGTCTTGAAGCAGAGGTGGTTCTCTTATTAGGCGGTTTAGGCGGCTGCTGTCTGGGGCCTATCAGCCGCCTAAACCGCCTGAGGGAAGACTGTGTTGGGTCCTCTGTCAGTGATTAAGGATCCGACACCAGGAGGGGGCCTAGCGGCTTGCCCAATATTCAGCCGGATGCAAGGCCCCTCCTGTCTGCCCGGCCAGCCATTGCAGACACCGGTCTGCAGCTCCGCAGTGAGCAGAGCTGCACACCATGTATCTCTCGAGAACTGGCCAATCAGAGCATTGCCGCGGGTTACCACGCAACGCTCTGACTGGTCTTGCTAGAGACAGGCTCTGCGGAGCTGGAGACTGGATGTAATGGCCACTGGACCACCAGGAAATAGATAAAGGTATGTAGTCACATCCCTCTCCCCCCGCACACCGTCACCCTCCTTCCCTCTCACCGTCACACAGTCGCTCCCTCTCACCCCCCTCACACTGTCAGCCTCTTCATGCATCCACACTCACATTAACCACTCCTAATCCTGTTAATCGCACCCCCTCCAAACTCACCTGCCCTCACTCTGCCACACTAACCCTGTCACATTAACTCCCCTTAATCCTGTCACACTCGTTCCTCCTACCATGCCACAATTGCCCTGACACACTTACCTACACTTACCCTGTCATACTCCCTGTCCTTCATTCTCCTGTCCTTCATTAAAGTTCAGTGATTTCTTCTAGAAAACATTTAACGTTTGTTCTGTCCTGAGATCCTTTATTTTTCATAGCACTGTACTCCTTGGGAAAAACCTGTGTTTTTGTTTTTTTCTTTTATTCACTGCGCTTCAAGACCTGATATACAGAGCTTGGCAACTACAGATATTGTGGCTTTATGTGCCATTGGTAAATTTCTCAAAGCTTTGTCATTTTTAGAAGTCTAGCCTGCCATATCCTCGGCCCCATAACCTGAGATTTCATGTATTTACAGTCAATCTTGTCTGCGTTCTAACCTCTAAATTTAGCAACTTAAAATTTGAATATCAATGTTCTGGATACAGCAGAGTGGGCGGATTTTTCTATCTCTGCTATTTTTGCCCAACCGTTGACAATCAGAATTGTAATTCCAATTTAGTGAATAAATGTGTTTGATGTGGCAGTGCTAAAATCTTTGACACGCAAGCATCACCAGTGGTATGGTTAAACAGATTAGAGAAGTTCATGCTCATTATCTTTTGGGTATGAAATTAATGTTTTCCACTCCTATCACTTTAACAGTAGAAAGAATTCCTTAAAAGGGATATTCACACCTACACAACATGTGCTTCAATAGAAGCACATGCTGTGTGGAGATGTATTAAGAAAAGAAAGAAAGCTTTTAATTTTACATTGCATGTTTCTATGTAAGTGGGTTAGCTCTGAATCCGGGCGGTAATGAATGATTGAATTGTTATTTGCAGTGTGGGTCTTTCTAACTTTAACCAAAAGGATTTACAATTTTTTTTTATTCAACATGTATGCATATGCCAAACTTAAAACCACAAAAACTGTTCAAGACACAACAGCCCTGAAATACGGTTTCCACTAATTTCTCCAGTTTTACATCATTTACATATGTAACATCACATATTTAAATTGTACATCATGCACCACTCTGTGTGTTTACAAAGTGTGTTCCGGGCTCAAATCACTTTTCCCAATTTCCAAGAGATACTGAATGCAACACTGCCAAGAACATGTCTGTTATCAAGTGTTCATAATAATAAAAAATATAAAAATATATATATATATTTTTTAATGTGTTTTTCTTTGCTCCAGAACCAGTCCCTGCACTAAACTCGTGGGAAAGAGATGGCACAGACCCCGATGAGGCACGTCTGTCTCCCCAGGCAGGGCGTCTTATCCGTCAACTTCTTGAAGCAGACAGTGACCCTATGTTGTCACCTCGGTTTTACGCCTACGGCCATAGTCAGCAATACCTGGATGACCCAGAAGTTCCCCCTTCTCCTCCCAACTCCCATTCCTTCATAAGGTACTGCTCGTTAAGGGAGTCTTAATGATTATGCAGGACAGTACGTTTTCCTATTAGGTCTTACAATATGAAAAGTGGAATCTACCTCTATAATGTGCTGGACTTGTATACTTAATGTTTGTGTATTAAAGGACATAGTCTGTTGTTAGGTTTCTTTCCTGTAAGCAAATATTTTTTTATTTTTTATTTGTGGGTTGTTTTGTTTTTTGTTTTTTAAGTGAAGCTTATTTTGATAAATTATCTGTTGTACAATCATAAAGCTGAATTAGTTTACCAACATTGGGAAGCATTTCCAAACTGAATGCTTCTTATCTCTGCTCCTTCCAGCCGGAGACGCAGTTCTTCGTTGGGCTCACACGAAGATGATCGAGATGAAGACCTGACCCCTGTACAACTCACTCGCAAAATCCAGAGCCTCAAGAAGAAAATTCGCAAGTTTGAAGAAAGGTTTGAAGAAGATAGAAAATACAGGGTACATTTATTAGTATTTAGACTGTATTACTAGTGTTGTTTGTTTGTTGGTTCATATGACAATTGCTTCAGTGCACATATTTATGTTTAGTTGACAAACAAGTTGTATAAGTGACATTGGAATGGATATAATGGCATAAAAAAACTCAAGTATTTGTTTCTTGCATTCGTGCAGTAATATGGCCCACCTTGGTCTTATTAAATATATGGTCTTACCATATAACTTTAGTGACATATGGCTGTTAAGTTGGGAATTGTCTGCAGTAGTTGAGCCCGTAGACCAATAAAGAGACCAGCACAGTTTTAGAATTGGTTGCATTGCATGTTTTAAAGATAACGTTATGCAAATCCATAAGCAGTCTTGTCCATTTGGACTAATTCTTCAGTTAGTGTCATTGGTATAAAGACACAGAAAATATACCAGTTTGCAGGGTTCCGCACAAAGAGGTTTGTTTGTTCACCAAATATCTTATCTTTGACTAGAGCAGCTTTATAGAAAATACAGGGAAAGTAAAAAAAAAAAAAAGTCCTTCCATTTAGAACAAATTCACTCGTTCAACATTTCAGCATTTACTGGATGTACTGCCTTTTTACAAATTATACCAGTGTTTTGTACATTTTTTTCCCCCCCCAAGATTTCTCAAACCTGTTATTTACCTTAAGCATTATTTTGTCTATTGTTGGTACAAAGCAAAATAAAGCTCACAGCAGTGAGCTAAACCTGTGATCTAAACTTAGAATGATTTAAAAAATGATTTCACCATTTAGACAGACTTGCCTGTGGATTTTTCATCAGAGATGGGTTGCAGTACTCCTACATAGACCTATTAAGCACCAACATTTTAGTTATTGATAAACCTACGCACTCTGTACTCTATTCATTCTCACCTTACTTTTTAAGGCTGAGTTTTACTTATTCTTTGTCTAATGCATTATGTAGAGCAGAGGTAAATATTCTTCGGCACTCCAAATGATATGGACTACATCTCCCCTGGGCTTTGCTACAAAATATGGAGTGCTAATTTACATTTTAAGTTCTTGCATTTGCTGGAAGTGCTAATGTTTATGTAGCATTTGAAGTAAACTTACACCAGAACAATATGATTTATATATTGTAATTTTTGTTTTCTATAATTATTGCAGCCTTCCCACCGTGACAAGGCAACCAATCCAGAGGTTCTAAAATGGATGAATGAATTGGCAAAATTTAGAAAACAGCTAAAAGGTATTGTGAGATTTATTTATTTGTGTTGACAGTTATATTGTTTGTGCTTTCACATTATCCCTGGGTATTTATTTGCATGTTTTACTGTTGTTTGTACATAATAAGGCCTCACAGCCGAAACATTGTATCTTTATTTTGTCCAATAAACCATAATAACATAAATGTGATTCTTCACCCTGTACTGTGAAGCCTGTGGCTTTTTACTTTTAGTTATGTTGTCTGTTATCTGTTGTAAGTTTGAATCAGCTTTTACAACCTGACTCTCTACCTCACAGAGTCCAAAATAAAGATCTCCGAAGAAGACCTGGTTCCTCAGATGCGTCAAAGAAGCAACACCCTTCCTAAAAGCTTTGGCTCTCAGTTGGAGAGAGAGGAGGAAAGGAAGCCAGAGGTTGCAGAAAAAGTAGCCAAGCCCTCAATCGAAATGACAATGGAGTCAATTCAGAAAAAGCTTAATGAGAAGAGGATGGAGGTGGACCGACCAGAGGATATTAAAGTAAGCATGCATCCATTTTGGTGCAGCAAACCAGTAATGTGAAAAATGTTTTCTAACTTTGGTTCAGCCTGTCGTAAGGTTGCTTATTACATAAAAATGATACCACTTCTGAATCCGTATTGTCTTTTTAAACATACCCAGTATGTTCGTAATCTGTCTGTGATCCTTCATTTCTGACCTATTGGATGCATACAGATTCCTATGTGGAAACTTTTTTTATTTGACCATTCATCTTCTCTGTAACCTAACATTACAAAAAGGAAGAACAATGCTTTGCTTAATGTGCTTTACCCAACAACTGATGCATGCATGCGTGTGTAAGAGCTGAAATAATTTGTTACTGTGATTCTAACGTTCACCAAATGCCGGTAGAGTGTGTGTCATGTTACGTGTTACTCACCTGCATGTGTGTTTTGTAGGATATGACCAGAGATCAGATTGCAGCCGAGAAAGTATCCCTTCAGAAAGCTTTGCTTTTTTATGAAAGTATTCACGGGCGGCCGGTATGTACCACTTTTGTTTTGTATAATCTGTTTTCTAAATATGAGGGATGGCTTTCTCCAAATAAAACGGGGAACTATGCAAAGATGTCGAACAAACCTTGTATACATTATTCTGGTCTATCTTAACAAGTTGTACTAAAACAAGTCTTTTTGTATATCAAAACTTGTATCGCAAATAATACTGTAGCGGCTTAATGTTAAAGAGAGACCGTTTGCCTGTTTTACGGTTTATATCAAACTACATACACATTAGGTGTGTATGTATTTGTATAATATATATATATCTCTATCTGAATGACAAGGCCGATGAGAACTGTAAATTATGCAGTGCTATCACATTTCTTTATTATAGGTTTTAAACAAGCCTGAAAAAAAATCATTGTTTCCAGGGTTGAGTGGATTCACTTTTTTTCTTCAGGAGGTTTAATTAAAATGGTTTTCTTCATTTTACTTTCTTGGCACTGATTCTTTATGGAAAAGTACTGACTTCCTCCAAATAATTAAATTCAGCCAAGCTAAGAAAAAAAAAATTCAGACCCAAACAGAAGAACAGCATGAAAGCCTATTAGTTTTGCAATCCGTTGCATCTACAGTAGCTAGATGGCTGTTCTAGAATTTGCACAGTTGACTCAAACTATTGAATTCTTGTTTTTATGGTTAATGGATTCTGGCGTAAGCTTTAGTTCAATTTGAATTTTTGATATAATTTTAGGTAAAATTGCAATATGGAAATATTTCTAATGCATATATATTTGCTTTTGCAATGAGTTTGTTCTGCATTTAACATTTGTGCTAGTTTATCATATAATAAAACCGTTGACTGTATTATGTCTTGTGTACGTAGATTTTGAGAATAATTTCTCTCCCGCTCCATTTTTCACGTGACCGTATTTCACATTTTGACAGTTCTTCACTTGATTAAAAAACTAAAAATTTGCTTTATAAATGACAATTTGGGTCTGTACAAAAAACTGCAGCCCAGCTTTTATTACGCTCCACTTCGAATAGGGTTTCTATTCCTCCCATCCTATCATGAATAACATTTAATTCTCAAATGCCAAGGCTAGCAGTTATAAAAAGTTTTAGAATTTTTGCCTGAAACTTTCATATTTAGAAAGATTTGACCACCACAAAAATGGTAGAAGACCCTATTTTTATTTATGTATGTATTTATTTATTTAAAATTAGTGCGCATACACAAATTTCAGTTTAGAAATATATATGGTGAGTATTTGGACATATTCTAATGCTTCTATAAGTATCTAGATATCTTCATGCGTTCCGCAAACTGCACTGTCCTCCATATTTCTGTATAGCTCTGTTTAACCTGGGCAACTACAAATTTCAGTCGACCCTTCAGTATTCTGGGTATACAATTTCTGTTGTTATTGGTGCATCAACATAACTAATCCGGAATAAGCTAAAGCAAACGCAATATCAAAGTTTGAGTTTTCCTAGCTAACATAACCTCAACACCATTTCATGGCTTTTTTTGTGTTAAAACAGGTAACCAAGAATGAGAGGCAGGTGATGAAGCCACTGTATGACCGATACAGACTGTTCAAGCAGATTCTATATCGAGCAAACACAATCCCTGTTATTGTAAGTTGCAGGTTTTTTGTTTGTTTGTTTGTTTGTTTGTTTGTTTGTTTTCCCCATTAAATTTCATTCTGCAAAGCATGGAACACTAATCCTCATTTGAAGTGTAAATAAAAAAACTAGTTTCATTGGCTGTGGCACCAATTGGCAAGACATTAAAAGACTATGAGAACATTTGACATTCTTTTACCTTGTGTGCACTAACTGTATGTTTTAAAATGATGTCAAAAGTGGTTACATAACATACAAGTCTTCACATTTTTGCCCTAGTCTCTTATAGATAAAAAGATGGCTGCTTCCGCCAACCATATTTCATATTCTTATGTTTTTGTTGCATGTATCAGAATATTCAAAGTAAAAAAAAAAGTTATCAATGATGATTAACTGTAGACCTAATGTGTTATGAGAAAACCCTGCAGAAAAAGTATTATAAATGGGTTGCTGTTTTTATTACTTTACTTTAATTCATGTACACTGCCAACTGCCAAAAATAACAGTGGCTTCAGCCCAAGGGTAAACCTGTGGCTGCTTCCATATATATATATATATTGACGTAAGCCCCTCCCTTAACCCCAATTAATTGTGGTTTTTTTTTTTTTTGGTTTTTTTTTTTTTAATCCCTTTATGACACCAAATCTGTGAATGAATTTTATAACCTATATTTATGAACTAAACCCCCTCCTCACCGTATTAACCCTACAGCTACAGTACATCGCCTTAGCAACCCCCCTCGTAAGTGTTGGTCATTTTAGTACAGAATATGGCCCTCTAACCATAAAATTCCTTAATTCAGCCTCATAATGATGTCCCCTTGCCTATGGCTGTCATCGTGTTGTGGTCTAACATCATCCGGTTTGGATGATTGATTACAAGGTTAATTGTGACTTATAAATGTCTTCTCTGTTTCATGTGTATTATTTATCTTTACAATAAGTAATTTTACCAATGAAATGCTTTCCTGCAATTATACATTTTCTTAGAATGTTGACTTTACGTGCTCATGAAATGGCTGAATTTTTGTTCACTGTTCACAAATATTTCTGTGTCTTGGTAACCATGGTGCTAGCAATACAAAATGAAGGAACTTCCCCTAATTCAGCTAGTACTAGGAAGGCTGTGTGTTGCTTCCTACTTTTCCTATACATGACACTGTGCTAATAAAATTGTTGTTTTGTTAGAGGTATACAGATATGAGGGCCTATTGTATTTGATATATTGTATGTTTTAATTTGTTCTCAAATACACATTCAGATGCATTATTCCCTATTTTAAAAAGCCGTAGAAGGAATATCTCCACATATTCGTATTAAGAGTTGGTTTTGGGTTTGTATTGGTATTTTGCTTCTAGTCCAGATGGGTAGAAGGTTTAAACAAATCCTCCTTTTACTCGTAATACAAGAATAAGATATTTTCTGTTCATTAGAGGTACTCTGTTGGAGACGTCAATGTCTGTTCTTGTACATGGTATACCTAATCTCATTTCACACGTGGAACATATGCTACGCATGTGTCGCCTATCCCATTATTCCTTACCTTCTGTCCAACGAAGCACTTTTAAAATAAAAACAAAAATACGGAGTGTGCACATGAATTGATGCTTTTGATCAAATTATGGAGCCAAATGCACAGTATAACACTTTCTGTGTGTGTTTTGTATGTATTGCATTCACGTTTTAACATCCTTGTCATTAGCATATCCTGCTTAGCATGATTATACGATTCCTTAACTTCATTCTGATCTACAGCTGAATTGGCAAAAGTTAAGAATGTCAGTGCAACTACTTCCAATTGTGCTCTTGGGTATGTCGGACTAGGCAGCTGTGTTAAAAGAAGTCAGGTCAGCTGCGCTTTACACTGGGAAATAGTCGCTAGGATCTGCTACTGAACAAGGTCAAACATTGATGCAATACTTACCATTGCTCGTTAGGAGACTATTTGTAACATTTCAATGTAAAACTACAACTAGGTTGTATACGAAGGCTGCACACTTTTAATACTGACCACTGCTATGTAAACTGTATTAATGTATTTCAGAAGTATTGTTTTTACTTTGCATTCATAAACCTAGAAGAGCTCTGTCTAATGGGTTTTGCCAGTGCTGTCTGACGGCGTGGTAGCAATAATTGCTAAGATGAGCTGGGAATGTTGTAATAGAGAGGGCTTCACGGTGTAACATACTTGTTAACACTCATCACAGGGATCCCCCACAAGCAAGCGGAGAAGCCCTTTGCTGCAGCCAATAATCGAGGGTGAAACTGCATCCTTCTTCAAGGAGGTAAACGTGAAAGACTTCAGCTGCTACCTACAATAAATGCTAAATCTGCCTCAAATCCCACCAATCAACCCCGTTGACTTGATTATGTTCTTTTAATTTATGCATTGATTCCTTGCAGTGCTTTTCAAAAATCTTTGGCTGCTTCTACATGACCAGCTCTGTCCAAGCTTCCATACATGGCCCATTGTCCTGACTGTGTTGGCTTATTATTTTTAAAATCTTTGGGTGACTTTTACAGCTTGTCCTTCCTTTTTTTTTATTTTTTACTTTGCCTACTGTTTTTGTTTTGTTTGGGAGAGATCAGTGATGGTTTTGTTCCTTTTGTATCCTGCTCTTATATTTGTCACTTCATGATAGCTCCTGGGCTTGTAGACTACCTTAGAACTACTCTTTGCTATTTTCATTGAGGAATACACCCATGGGCTTCTTTTCATATTGTATGTAAGAACATGCTTAAAGATCTGCAACTCCAGACCTTTGCCCTTACCAACTGTTCTATTTTTTATTTTTTTTTGCTGTGCCCACTGTTTTGTGTTATGCTACTAATGAGGCAAAGTTTATGGACCGCTCAAAATACTGCTTTATTCAGCTGACCTTCCATATTAATTTACATCAGATTGTTTGGGACTGAACTAAAGTAAAGAGCAATAATAGAATTCTAACATTGATTTACCTTATCGCAACCTGGTAATGGGAAAATTACATTCACTCCAAATTCCATGAAATTATATACAAACCAGAGGAATATTGCCTAGTTTTTTTAATCCAAGCAGTCCTATTTATTTGGGACTCACTGGAGGTTACCAAAATACCAAATTTAGGATTTGGTTAAATATAACGTTCTTCATTGTCAATCAATGAACCTCCTTTAAACCTTAAAATTTGAACTAACATTTATTATAGAGTGCATTATTATAAATGTCCTCCACGTCACGGTTTCACCTCTTATAGTAATCTTTTGTTTATTCCTTAACAGTTTGTTGCAATTAAGTTAATGGCGTTCTTTATTATAAAACTTCTGTTAACAAAGAGTTTCAAGGAGCAATCCTGGCACGCACACATTGGATGAAATGTGCATATTGGGTAACATTTGTGCTGCAAATGTTTGCAGGGTGTTTTTCGGTTTTGTTGTTATAAATGGTTTTTCAGACCATTAAGAAATAGCTCTTTCATGTATTGTGTACTTGTACATGAAGGTGGGTGTTGATCGTAAAAACATTGATTTGATTATGTAATTGGCATATGCAGTGTACATGCTATGAAGTGACTCCTTAAGGTTGGAGTGAAAAGCCACATTTAAAATTTAAAAAAATTGGTACAATGCTTTTAAAAAAAAAAAAAAAAATTTTTTTACAAAATACATTTATGCTACATGTCACAAATTTGTACAACGCACTAGATATAATCCTTAATGCAGAAATTAGGACATTGCTTAGTATCTCCTTATATAATATGTCCCCCCCCTTTTTTTTTCTTAAAGAGCACTGCATGTGTCCCATAAATCCATGCACATTGATATATGTACAGCCTATCAAGGCTCAGTGGAAATTCAGCGTGACTATGCAATGAACAGCCCTCCGCTTTCACGGATATTGTTACAAAAAGTGTCTGCTTTAAAATACCCCGTTTCCATGAAAATAAGACATTCCCCCCAAATTAAGCCCTAGCTCATTTTCAGGGGATGCTCTTATTTAAGCCCTACTCCAAAAATGAGCCCTAGCCGCTAGTTCGCTAATCTATGTTTGAGGGATTTTGCGAAAATTTGCGAGTAAGCTAATCTATGTTCGAGGAAGTTTCCCCAAACATAGATTTGTGGGATTCCATTTTCGAGTAAGCTAATCTATGTTCGAGGAAGTTTCCCCAAACATACACCTGCTTTCTAGCAAATGCTTGCTACTGTTTTTCCCCGAAATAAGACATGCCCTCGAAAATAATCCCTAGTATGTTTTCAAGGAAAATTGTTATACAAGACCCAGTCTTCTTTTTGGGGAAAGACTGTTGTAATACCATGCAGTGAATTATTTAAAGGATGCAACAGCCTGCTGACCTGTCGACTCCCAGACCTCACATTGCAAGGTTTGCATTGGTAAAAACATAAATCTGGATTAAATAGGTAAAACATAGACCATGGTGTAGTATTTAAAAATTCATAGATCTACACATATAATAAGTATCCAACTCACATATTCCTGAGCCTTGTATAGCTCCTATTAGAAATCCTTAGCAAGGGTCCTGAATCCTTTTTCCAGCTGGTCACCTCACAGATGTGTTGGACTACTGACACCTCCCTTTCACACAGCATCTAAGTGTTTCCACAATTTCATTAAAACTGCAAAAGAACAATAATGGATAAAAACTACGGTAACCAGAAACTGAAAGTCTGTACACTTGTCGAAATGCATTCGTGCCTTACGCCTTTGTATATTTTTTTTTTCCAAGTGCATAAGTCTTCTTCATAAGGTCCTTGCTTTTTTAAATACCCTGTTTGTGCACTTCAAACTTTCATCACTTGCGGCTATCGATGGTATGAAATAACTGTGGAGATGAAATTCTTTTCCTACATCTATTATTTGTTGATGCCTTTGTTTCTAACAGAAGCATCTAAAGCCTGAACCAAATATATGTGGCGCAGGAATGTGTGAGTTCTTATAATATGTGTAGATCTATGAATAGTTAAATACCAAACCATGGTCTGTTTTATCTATTTATTCCAGATTTATGTTTTAAGCAAGAACGTGGTAATTTTGTATGTATTTGTGCACTCTCCCCTATACCTTTTGATCTGTTTGCACTGCATTTTTGTTGTGGGAAGTGACACAACATTAGGTGATGGTATTTGCACCTTGATTTTGCACAGCAGCATTTTGACTATACAAATGACCTTTTCATTTCTGTATCTTTATTTTGATAAGTAACTTTTTGGATCCGCTAGTAGTATAGGAGGATTTAATTTTTTTTACCTTGCAGCAT
Organism: Pelobates fuscus; assembly: GCF_036172605.1. Taxonomy (NCBI): domain Eukaryota; kingdom Metazoa; phylum Chordata; class Amphibia; order Anura; family Pelobatidae; genus Pelobates; species Pelobates fuscus. The sequence continues at coordinate 200,188,071 of NC_086322.1, forward strand.
GTTGCCTTTCTGGTTGCAAGGAGTTTTGTGCATTAAAATACTACTACTCACAAGGTAGTAAAGGTCACTGCATAGGTCTCGTGTAGAAAGATAGGAGTTGTACATATCCTAAAATCAGTTCATCCTGTTAAACTGCTCAGATTTTCACATTTCTTTTTGCTTTGTAATACAATTTCACACTGGATAGAGAACATCTGCTCATTTGCCAGGTTAAATTGACATTTTTGTTTTGGCATGTAAGGAATCATGACTCTGATACTAACTGTGCTGGTTGTGTTTTGGTGACCTGTACTAATTGGATTTGAAGTGGGCTTCGTTGACATTCTGTTGCTTCCTCCACCAAGATCTTTGCATTTGCCATGCACAGCAAGCCTGTCCCACAGTGCTTGTGTGCCAATGGCATGCTAACATCTCTCCCTCTCTTTACATTGTGTAGGAAGAAGAAGAAGGATCAGAAGATGACAGCAGTAGCGTGAACACAGATTTTATGGTTACTATGAAACCAGGCTTTACTGTAAGGAGCTTTTTGGATCAGCTGGAAGAGGACACAGATGGATTTGTGTCACCGGTGGATGACAAGACCCCTCCAAAGAGCAGCCAAGAGCTTGGGCTTGGGAACATTCATTCAGCTTCAGTGTAAGTTGTGTTTTGTTTACAGTCTAGTACAGGGCTTAAAATTTGAAGTTCTATACTAATAAACAGGTCTTAATAATTACTCGCAAACGCAAGCCGTAGCATATACACGAGGGTTAAATTTCTACTCGTCAGGGCTAAATGTTCACTCACAAGTATCTAGACTGGCTAGTATATCGGACCAGGCCTCAAATGTTTCACTAGGTTCTAGTGGAACATTTGAGAGCTGGTCTAATATACCAGCCAGTCCACACTAACTCTGGGTGGGAAATCACCAGATGTGTAGACAATTCTGCACAGTATTGGTTCAGGGATTCATTTTGACACCACCAAGTTTGATTTAGACTTGTGACAATTTTTATATAGTTATTTATTTTTCATCTACAATGTGTCTGTATTCTTTTTACATGGTGGCTTCTCCAAAACATCGCCAATCCATTTACTGAACGTTGTTGTTATATGTTAATTTTAGCAATAGGGGGAAAGGGTGTATGTATGTGTTCTTTGAACAAAAATGGAGTCCATGCTGGATATTGTATGCTAAAGTTGCCTCTTATTTTGTGGTTCCAGGCCTGAGCTGCTTCAGCAGCTACAGGAGGCAAAGGAAGAAAAAAAGAATATTAGGAAAAAACTTAGAGAGTTTGAGGACAATTTTTTTAGACAGAATGGAAGGTAAGTGATGTCTCCTGGTGCAGAGAACTGTGCGCATTCTGGACAGTTTTACAGAAATGACTCTTATCTGAAGATAAATAACAATGATGTTAGGAAATGGGCGAGAAATGGCCACGTACTATACTTATAAAAGCTGCTTACCTTAACCCCTGAAATTCTGTATTGACTGTTTTTTATTGGCGTGCTCCTTCTTATTGTCCAAATGCATTAAGTGTATATTTCTATTTAGTAGTGTATGCTTTATAAGGATGTACAAAATACGTTTTTAGCTTTATTGCATTGTGAATGTTGCCTGTGTTCTACTTCCTTTCAGAACCAATTTCATCTCTGTTTGCCTTAATTTGCTCCTAGGCTGTGATGTCCGCTTGTGTTATGGTAGTGATAGAGCTGACTGTCCATATCAGCAGCTAATGTTAAAGTGATGTGACTCCTTCAGTGACTGGAGGAACACTTCAAAAAAATCTACAGTTTATTGGATAGTTCTGAATTCTAAGTATCTGTCAACTGCTTATCAATTTTAGAAAATGTTGAACTTTAACCATTACAAGCTGAGAGAGAACCAATGGAAGTTTTTGACCAAAGTAACACTGTTTTATCATTTTCTCTTTACTCTCTAGGAATGTTCAGAAAGAAGATCGCACACCAATGGCAGAGGAATATAGCGAGTACAAGCACACAAAAGCAAAACTCCGGCTGCTAGAGGTCCTAATTAGCAAGCGAGGCACTTCGCAGACTGTGTAATGAGGATGAAAAACATCTCTCCAGAACTGAAACCGCTTATATCCCAAGTCTTCTTTACAATGAGCAGATTGCTGGGAATGGCCGACAGGAGATGCGTGTTGCCCAGGATATTCTGCTTTGCAAGGCTCCCTTCTGTACTGGATTCCTCCTTGAAATACATGCCCTTGTATCTTTCTTATGGAACATGAATTTACCTCATGACTAGAGTAAATATTGCAAGGATTTGTTGGACTAGCAAACTGAGTAATCTGGCAATTTTGTTGATGCTAAATGCAACGTCACAATTCACACCAAATCCAAGGTACAGACAGTGCACAAAGTGCTGATGATGTCTAAAAGTCTGTTGGATGTTGTCCCATCTTGGGGATTGGAGGGACATAGAGATTTTTTATTTTTATATGCTACAACACTGTTATAAATCACATGGACTACAGCCAGCAACCTTGCAGACACAGACTATAAATTATGATCTGAGAAAGCACTCCCTTTTATTTCTCTTAAGGGTACATTAACTGCAGCTCTGCCTTCCTGGATACATTTTGGAAAATAAAGAAAGAAGAGATGTCCAGCAATCCTTATTGTGGTAAAATGATATCCCTTTATTGACAAATCAGCAACGTTTCGACTGTGTGGTTTTTTTTTGGGCGAGCAATGTAAACATTTCCCCAAACCCTACTTGATATATACCATCTTTATTAATCACATGATCAAGTAAGGGGCGTTAAGCTCATACAAAGTGACCATTTTTATAGTTATGTAAACCATAACAAAGTGCAAAAATCCCGGGTACAAGGGCAATGCACGAAGCGCTCATCTGATGATGTCTAAAATTTTATTTCACAATGTCCCATCTCGTGGATTGGGGGCATGGAGATTTTTTAGATTTTTTTTTTTTTTTTTTTAAATAAACATACTAAAACACTGTTATAAATCGTGTGGATTACAGCCAGCAGCATCCTTGCAGACACTGACTGGTAGATGGCTTGTCTATCACACAGGAGTCCCAGACAAGAGTTTTGTTTCCATCGCATCCTTCAGATGTCCTCTTGATTGCATGCTTTACCAACCAACATGGAATGGTTTCCTGTTTATCCTTGTTCATAGGATGAAATAGGGTCACAATGTGTACATCTGAGGACTTGTATGAAATATATATCCAGAACAATATTACCACTACTAGCCTGTCAGTCTTGCATTAATCTCACAACCAGAACCAGATTTTCTTCTCGATTAAGCAAACTTAATAGATAACTGGTGGACATGTGGTGTTTTTTGTTGTTTTGTTTTTTCTTTTTTTTTTTCTTTGTTGAATCTTCTGGAATATTTTTTTTTTTTTTTTTTTTTAAGATTCAGTTTCTTTATATTTTGGGGGCAAAGTTAATCCCCTCCCTATTTTGCAGCATGCACTTTCACCTTTTCTTATATGACTGTACTCTATTGTATACAAAGAACTAATAACATTGGATTGAGCAATCTAAGACTGCATTTTTAAGAAATTGGTCCTCATCTCTTTACATTTCATGTGGTTTGTACCCTTTGTATTTATTTCACACTGTAAATACAGAACTTGGTTCCTTCTCCCCTCTTCATGGAAGCCATTTGGACAGTAAACAAGCGGGTTCACCCCTGGAGAAGGGGACTTTTCAGCCTTTAACCTGAAAAGTTGTTTTATCTGTGTCACTATACTACTCATCATACGAACATGAAATGTACCCATTTTTCTGAAACTGTATCACATCTATCTCCTGCTATATGACACTACACCTTAACAGGTCTTCAAGCCATCTGGTGATGAGGCCTGGTTCAGTAGGTTTTAAATCTGCTTGTTAGAAGTGGCTCACATAGCATTAATCTTTCAGCATGTATTTCTTACATTACCAAATGTCTGCAAAATGTACCTGCAATTTTAATGGAATGATTATTTTGATTAGTAAAGCTAAAAAAACAAAAACAAAAAAAAGATAACCTTCTAGATCTAAACTCCCCTCCCTCCTCCAAACCCCTTGCCAGGATGTATTTCTGTTTAGTTCCTAATCCGTTTTCGTGGTCTGTTATCTGACCTTACTCTCGGATTTCTTTATAAAATTTTGTAAAATGATTTGTTTTGCGTAAGCCACAAATCCGTTTATGCTTGGTCATAAATTTCTGTTTCTGTAATCTGATACTTTCAGACAGAATTTGCTTTATCTCTTTCAATTTGAGGGATAGTCCACTACAAAACATGCACACTACTGATGAATATGATCTGCGTTTTAAATACAATTTCTGGAAACAGCCTTTATAGAAACCCTGAGGAAGCAAGGCAATGGTTAAATGGGGAAATCCTCGGAATCCTTGTCATTTCACACCCAGACCTATCCGGAATTTCCAAGTGTACTGCTTGGCAAACCACAGGCAGAATTAATTACCAGTTGATCAATTAATCATTATGGTTTTGTTTCCTAATTTTTTTTTTTTTTTAATATATTTTCTTTTCACATTAATTTTAAAAGCACTTATTTTAGTATACTTTTTATTGTTCATCCCAAAATCTAGAAAATTTAAGGAAATCGTTTCTAGAGCTTCTTTAGGTTCACTGATCATTTCCTGGATTTTTTTTCTTTCCCTTTGCAATGCCCATATATTTGTAAGTGGAGTTGTGTATCACTGAAGTTTATCTGTGCTGTTATATACATTTTTTTTTAATTTATTTATTTTTTAACTGCTCTGAAAATTATTTTATTTACATTTTTTTTAATAGGATTTGAACATTTCTAGAAGGTTCTATCTTGCCAAAGTTGCCTGTGGCTATAAATTCTGTATTCTTTTACAATAAACCTATTCAATTCTCCCCAAGATCACGTTAAGCGATCCATTGCAGTTAATATGCAATATTCATTCTAAAACCGATTTTCCGGTAAATGCAAGTTTAAGTACCGACGTTAATAAGAATGGAGGATTAAAGGGCCACGATTGGCTCCAAAAAAACTAATCTGTAGAATCTTTTGTGTGCAGCTGCTTTCTACTACTTTATCGGCCTGTGATTGTAAACACTTGCGTTTGTTACTCTAGTCTACGTAGAATACTTACTCCGATGACTCTTAGACACAAACGTGTCATGCATTAACCCAAGAATACTGAAAAATGAAATGCCAGCCCTTGTTTTATGATTGGTATGGATGTTGCTTTGTGGGTTGCTTTTATTTTGCTAGGGGAGAGCGGTAAGGGTGAACTTTTAACCAAGTCTAGGTTCATGTAATGCTTGAACAAGACCTGCAAAGGAGGTTTGAGGTGAAACTTCACTTGTTGACCAGGTATTTATATAGCTATGGGAATTTTTGTCTCCTGTTAAAACATTGTTTGTTTTCAGCTGGTATGATACAAACAGTGATTTATAGAATATATAGATTTTCTTCATGCACAATCTAAATCTGTAATTATTTTGGAAAACTGGAGATAAGTCTTGATTTTTGTTTTAAAATCTATAATTGCAAACTTTATTGTGAGGCAGGGTTTTGTGGGCAGATGATCTATTATACTTTTTTTTTTTTTTTTTTTAAATAGAGCTTGGCTCCAAGGAATCCGCTCACTGCGTCTGCCACATGGTGTGAATATATATCAAGATATACACATACTTTTGTCATTTTGGCATGCAAAACAATGACACTTATATGTGACTTTAGATCTCAAGTTTTCCAAATTGATTCACCAATTGTTGATCCAATTATATTTATTTCCTACTTGTGCTTAAATATAATTCTAAAATAACACTTTTATTTTATGTTGCCCGACAATCTTGCAAATTGAATTCTATTTTTGTGAAATATAGTTTCTAACTTTATTATGGGAAATGATATGAATCTTGTATTTTAGAATAAGCTTTTCAAATGATCACAATCTGTAAAACCCAAATGATTTGTCTACAAATGTTCCCATAGACTTTCATGGTGTAGATGAATCATCAGGAAAGTCTTACTAGCATATTTTCATGATTTGGAAAGCCTATCTAAAAATATTAAATGCAGGGGTCAGACCCCATTAAATGATGTAATATGGGTTTTCCAGGCAGCCTGAAATTGTACAAACACCTCAATTTGTTAACTCTGTTTCAATACGCAAGCCCTTTTAGTGACTTGTTGCAGGCTGTGCCATATTTAAAGACATTAACCCGAATGTTTTGAAATCAGTTTATAGAGAGCTTTACATGCCTGTATTCTCAGAACTGCTGGATAGGAGTTTTATCTTTTTATTATGATCATTGTATTGTTGCAGAAATAATAAAGTGTATGCCAAAAAGTATTTTTCAGTGTTTGATCAACCTGTCTAAATTTTCCAGATTGTATGAATAAAATATTTCAAATAGAAGTCACGTATATATCCAAATCCGAAATGCATTTTAGGATATGTAAAGCCCATGTTTGGCCTGCTTTCTGGGATTTCCCTTTTTGAAAGTTCTGTTTTGTTTTGTTTATTTTTTCACTGTATTTTTGTGTAGTACATCAGAGATACAAAAGGATACACTACGGTCCTGCATTTGCAAATTATTTCCAGGATCTTCTTGGAACTAGAGGTTGCTAAGCTTTTATCTTGGAACACTTTTAATATCCAAGTGATTGTTGGAAAACTTAGTTACACAGAAAGATTTTAGAATGAAATATTCTTGTTAATTTCAATGCTAAACTTATCCAAAATGTTTAGAACTGTGTTTAGACAAATCATTTCATGATATGTCTTCAGTACATCTTTATAAATTTTGTTTTTGTCACTTTAAATGTCTGTATATATTATACACATGGTTTAATCAATGCTGATTTTAGTGGATATTTTGTTTTGTGGTTTTTGTTTTTGTTTTTTTAAGACCGTCAGGATTTTAAAAAGCATTTTCAGCCAAGGTCTGGAGGTGGAGTATTCCTTTTTTGCCCTATAATTTAATTTTATAATTTCCATTACATGTATATGTTGTCCTTGCCTGACTTACTGAACTGTTTCAACCCACTGCAAAATCAAGGCTGTAATATAGGAGTTAGCATTTGTACATACTGGAGTTTAAGTGGCTCTGTCACCTCAAACTTACTTTTCTCCTACTGTTTCCCCTTCTCTTCCACTTTCAGACTGTTATTCGTTTCTGATCTAGTTCTCTTTAAAACATAAGACAAAGTAGCGGATGCATGTTCACTATGCTTTACAATATTGAGGCAAGCTTCACAGTTTGTTAGCTTGACAGAGGAAGTGAAGCTTGCCTTACCTTAAGAGTGGTTTCTACTTCGTCTTATGTTTTTAAAGAGAAATAGATTAGGAATTAAGAAAATGAAAGCGGATTCTCAAAGTGGAAAATGAGGAAACAATAAGGAAAATTTGAAGTTTATGGGGACAGAACCACTTTAAATTTGACTACATACGCTATTGAGGCTCAAAACTATGGTAGTCTATGCTACACACAGTTTTAAATAGCTGGCAATGCTTATGTGAATTAAAGATATGTTTTATGTTTTTCATTATTTCTTGTTAAATTCTGCACTGTTTTGTGTGTATTTTTGTACCCACCTTTTGTTTTCTTTTTGTCCAGTTAAAAAGAAAGTAACACAACGCTTTAACATTTTGTAAACATGTGAAATGTTTTTATTTTTTTTAACCATTTTACTTTGCAACTCTAGCTTAATTGTCAGAGCAGTGTCTGTCTAACCATATACATGCTAGTTTTGTGACATGGAGTTTCTGAATGTGGTACACTGTATAGATAACTTGTTAATGTTAAGCAAGCTTTCTTTAGGCCAATAGGCAGTGGTGGTCATTCAATTTACAACACTTTGGGAAGGCTGAATTTGTAATCCTTACAGTGATCCTGCATTAGTGGAACAATGCAAGCACCATAACTGCCATAGCCCGCTGTAATGGTAATGGTACAATCTGGTTAGGTCTACAGAGTTAATCCGAGCCATGCAGTACTGCACGCTTTGGCTGAGTGTGGGGTCAGCTAAGTGCTCTCAGACAATTAATGAGGCCCTGGATCAGTTATGATTTTTCTTCCTCTATACAGATACATCCAGCTTCTCCTACAGGAGGAGAACAGATATAGCAAGTGTATCTGGGGGACCTAGGTATGTTGTTAAACCATACTAAAATAATGTGACTACGTATAGTGGTAGGGCACTACCGGAGCGATATCCATTGCAGTTGAATGTGGTAGTTATGGTGCTCGGAGTATTAATTTAAAAAGCTTTTTATGCAGGTTTACTAAATGCCAGATTTTGTGCTAGTTTGTACAAGTATGAGCTCAGCTATGTTGACGGTTAATATTGACTTACATAGCTCTCCTCTGATCGTATTGTATCCCTACTTTGCAATTCCCTTTTTTACAATCCCTTTTTTCACACCTTTGTTTGAAAGTTTTACATTTTAAAAATGATCAGTTGCAAGTATAGGGTTTTTGGAATCTGTCTAGTTCCTTAGGAATCTTTTAAGCATCTTGCCGTTCTATGTTTGGGGACCTTGGCACTTTGGCAGATGAAAAGCACTGCATTTCCTCATCCTTATACTGCACCAGTGTAACAAGTGTGTAACAATTGGCTCAACTGTAGAGATTCTAGAATAAGACCTATATCTGTCAGTCTACATCTCTATGAAGGGCCTGTATAATGCAGCCAATCAGCTTCCTTTCACACGCTAGTAAACTCTTGTAGGTATAACTTCATTGCTGCATTCAAACAGCTAGAAAGGAGGAAGGACTCTGAACTCTTGGGGTATGCCACATGGATTCTCTCAGACTGTATTAGAAGCCTGAAAAGCACTGAACAGTGCTTATTCTTGATGTAACTCTACATATAGTATGTGGGCATTGTGACAGTTTTAGGAAGCTGCATTCCCAGAAATGCCACCAGAGTCCTTACAGATACCCATATGCATGGTGTTTGGATGTTCGGATGTATTTTACATATATTTTTGTGACAAAGCAGAGCGTAAGAAAGCAGATGAATTGTTTGTGTTTATTTTTAAACTAAGTGAATGCTACATTTTCTCTGTTGCACATCATTTCAGTTGTGTAATTTGTATATACAGTTAACTATGTTTTACTTTGTATACCATTGCTCCTTTGAGTGGTACATGCCACTCTGGTTATTGTGATCTCACTGCTGTGCAATCACAACCGAGTGATTACCTTAGTATAAACTAAAAGAAAAGCCTCCATATTCATTATCATTAATATGCCTGATGGCAATTTACTATGACCTGACTAATTAATGCACAATATCTCCAGTGACCAGCTGAGACATTCAGGAATTATGATGGATAAACAATATAAATAATTGCAGAAATGCTGGGAATTATGTATAAAGTTCAATTTTAGAGCAAAATGTTTTAAATGTGGATCTGTGAGCCGGATCATTCCGTTGGTTTACAGAACATTTCGATTCACTTGTAGCATTTTGCTCCAAAATTGAATTTTGAGATGGACTCCGGATAATTTCTCCTTGTTCGATAATATTTAAGATGCAGTGTGTCCAGCCACAGCTACTGTGTATACAAAGTGATTTTATGTATGCTTTATATGTACAAACCAATAAATATGCCTGTTTTTATATACAAATTTAAAGTACCCACAAATTAAGTGGTTTTAAAGCTTAATTTAAAATAATGCTATTGACAAATCTTGTGTATTGCACTTTTTGTAAAATGTTCCTAATGACTTATGTTGATGACATTCTCTTCCATATTCATTACATCTTCAAGTTTTATTGGTTATGAATGAAATGATCAGTGTGTCTTTTGTATGTACAGTGAGTGAGAAGATTATAACTGTACATTTTTTTTTTGTATTTTGTATAAAAAAGAAATAAAATAAAGCTATTTTTGAATGCAAGTACAGGTCTCTGGATTCTAATGACTAATATACCATTTTATCCTGAAATCTTTAGTTGTAGCTACCCTTTTATCCTGACTGCATATTGACAATGCCACCTGCCCAATAGACTTTATTTAGCCCTTACAATACTTTTCAGCATGTTTATTACCAGCCAAAAATGTAAGATAAAATTAAAGTCCTTTTCATCAGAAGCGATGTCTTGGGTCAGTGTGTTCTCCTAAGCTTATAATCACTCACCAAAGAATTGTCTAACTATGTACTCTGCCCTTTTGTAAGATAGTTGATGAGAGTTTCTTTACCAAGTGTGCTGACTGAAGTCTCAAAGTACTATTCACACCAGAGAGCACAAAATATGGTTACAATCCCTTCTGGTAGTTATCCAAACCACAGTGGCACAGTGCATTGCTGCATGATTAGCCTGTATTTCAGCTGCTACACAGGCACCTTATAAAAGGAGGAAGAACAATGGTAAAAGGAAGTATATTAAACGAGAACTTTGGTGCAATGCCTGTATTCTGCCAGTTAGCTGCTTCTCATAAACCGCATTCTGTGGAAGTTATATCAAAAATGTAAGGGCTGCATTAAAGGAATATTCCAACACTTCAATCTTTAAATAAACAAACAAGAATGCCTTGTTGGACGCACACTCTGAGCTGGTGGAGAAGGTGTGGGGAAAAAGGGGAGGTCCCCCAACAATTTATTTTTTAGATAAGGAGGAAGTGGAAAATTTGATTATTTGTTGCAAGCAAGTTGACAACAGTTATAAAATATGCACAACAGGCAGCCTGGGTGTAACTTACCCCTGGCACAAAAGTGCAAATAACTCTGGATGCATTTCAAGCAGAAACACTGCACATCCAGATTTCTTCCTCCACGACTACTTCAAAAAGCAGAAGTGGTAATGGACATTGAAGTCACTTTATTTTTTTTTTTAAAGTACCTCTATTGGCTGTCTCTCTGGCAACAACTAGAGGTGCGGTTTTTCCATAATGTAAACATTGCAGTTTCACTTTTACATCACCGGACATAAAGTACAGAGTCTGTGCTCAAAATCCACTTGATGTGAATTGATTTTGGTGCCTTTAGTGTACCTTTTAAGTAAAATGTGTTTTTTTTTTTTTTGTTTTTTTACTACATTTCTTTCTCTAGATGTTAATTACACCTAATTATTACAGAATTGTTTTTTGTTCTCAACAGAGCCCTGATTCTGTGATGAACTTTTGTCAAAGAACATTGGGATAAATGATGAAATCCAATAAATCCTTGTAGGAGCTCACATGCAAGCTGTTTGGTCAGCAAGATTAACATTGTGTTTGATTCCACAATATGTCCCTTTAGTCCTCTTAATTGGTGCAAATCCCTGCTGTATCCTGGGATAATGAGCCCTAATTGTAGTACAGTAAATGCTGCATACACCAGTTACCCTGTGGCCAGCCGTCTAGCTGGTTTTGCAATTAGCACCATTGACTGGAAATATTTTTTAAAATCACACTGCAACTTGTGCTTTTTTTTTTTTTTTTTTTTTTTTTTTAATTCTTTCCCAGAAGTGTGTACTATAGCCTTCTGGGAAAACAACAAAAGTGCTTTATTTGATATCAGGGGGCATTATTCACACAGGATTATCTGACAAAACGTTTCCTCACTAAGGGATAAAAATAAAATAACAGGATTAGTATAATCGTGTGAGACAGGGAAAATAATTTCAACATCCACAGAACAACAAAATAAACAATTTTAACGAGCCAATCTTGTGTGATCAGATTTCCCGGAGTTTAGCCGTATTTGGAAATATAATGTAAATGTTATCCTGTAGTGGGCAGTGATGGGCAATGTGCAAAATAATACTTTTGTTTGCCTGCATTCAATATATATCTGTGTCTCTTTCTCTCCTCTAGCGGACCTCTAGCTCGAGCACACAGGGGCACACCTAGAGCATTTGACACCAGTAGCTGGTCAATATGTTTAAGAATATTTACTGCACACATTTGTAAACTATATGTTAGAAAGAGTCCCCCTCAAGGTCCCATTAGAGACTACACTGAAATCTAATGGGTCCGGGAGAGGGGTCTCTCTGGCCCCCATTCACCCCATTCTGGCACTTCTCACCTTAATTACTGTGGCTGGTTGGCTGCTGCGGCCGGCATGCCTCTTTCTTTACCCTTTGTGTGTCTGTTTCTCCCCCAAACCCTTAATGTGTCTTTCCCCCACAGCTTTTCTGTGTCTTTGTGCTCCCCCAGGCCCACTGTATGAGTTTTTTTCCCAGCCTGTCCTTGTGCCCTTCTTTGCCTTTCTTTTGCCCCACCTCTCGTGCATTTATTTTCCCTCTCTCCTCTGCCCTTCTTTTGTCCCCTTCTCTCCGGTGCCCTCTTTAGCCGCCCCTCCATCCTGTGCCCTTCTTTAGCTACCTTCCGTGCCCTTTTTAGCCTTCTCAACTTCTGCGCCATTTTTTTTGCCCACTCCCCTCAGGTGCCCTCTTTAGCTCCTGTACTTTCTGTACTTTCTTTAGCACCCCTACCTGCCTGTGCCCTTTTTTTGCCCACTCCCCCAGCTCTTCCTTCTTTTGATACCTCCCCTCCTGTGCCCTCTTTAGCCCCCTCCACTTCTGTGTTCTTCTTTTGATTCCCTCCTGTGCCCTCTTTTACTCCATGAAAGGATATCTAACTACATACATCCTGTTCCAAATTATTATGCACATGATATTTTTCTCATTTACCTAAATAATTGATGTAAATAAGTCAGCATAATTCTCATGTTATCAACTATTAATAGTACAATTCAAATTGTATTGAACAAACCTCCTAATGATAACAGTATTTTTTTTTTTTTTTAAACCTAAAAAACTTACAATGCACTTTTCCAAATTATTACGCACAGTAAGTTTCAAAACACTTTATAGGTTGTAAAGACAGGAAATTGTCATTTGTTGTTTGCAGCATATTTACTGAAATTAAAAGCTATTCAATCAAACTTATAAGAACACTGTAACTTTTTAAACATTTTAACAGGTCACGTTACATGTTAACATATGACCCCTGATAGCAACTTCACAAGTCTTGCATCCATTGAACTTGTGAGTTTTTGGACAGTTTCTGCTTGAATTTGTTTGCAAGATGTCAGAATAGCCTCCAAGAGTTGCTGTTTGGATGTAAACTGCCTCCCACCCTCATAGATCTTTTGCTTGAGGATGCTCCAAAGGTTCTCAATAGGATTGAGGTCAGGAGAGGATGGAGGCCACACCATGACTTTCTTTCCTTTTATCCCGATAGCAGCCATTGATGCAGAGGTATTCTTTGCAGCATGAGATGGTGCATTGTCATGCATGAAGATGATTTTATTACAGAAAGCATAGTTCTTCCTTCCTTCTATACCAGGGAAGAAAGTGGTCAGTCAGAAACTTCACATACTTTGCAGAGGTCATCTTTACATCTTTGGGGACCCTAAAGGGGCCGACCAGCTCTCTTCCCATGATTCCGGCCCAAAACATGACTCCTCCACCGCCTTGCTGACGTTGCAGCCTTGTTGGAACAGGGTGGCCGTCCACCAACCATCCACTACTCCATCCATCTGGAACATCCAAGGTTGCACAGCACTCATCAGTGAACAGGACTGTTTGAAAATTAGTCTTCATGTATTTTTCTGTCCAATGCAGCCCTTTCTGCTTGTGAGCATTGGTTAGTGGTGGCCGAATAGTAGGTTTATGCACAGTTGCAAGACTCTGGAGGACTCTACACCTTGATGTCCGTGGGACTCCAGAGGCACCAGCAGCTTCAAATATCTGTTTGCTGCTATGTAATGGTATTTTAGCAGCTGCTCTCTTCATCCGATGCATGGATCTGGCAGAAATCTTCCTCAATGTGCCTTTATCTGCACCAACCCGTCTGTGCTCTGAATCAGCCACAAATCTCTTAATAGTGTGATGATCACGCTTACGTTTTCGTGAAATAGCTAATGTTTTCATACCTCGTCCAAGGCTATGTCACTCTTTTCGGCAGCAGAGAGATCCTTTTTCTTCCCCATATTGCATGAAAATGGTGCTCTGCTTAATAATGTGGAACACCCTTCTTTAATAGTTTTTCCTTAAATTGGGCTCACCTGGCAATCTAATTATCACAGGTGTCTGAGATTGTTTTCAGTGATCAAAAGAGCCCTGAGACACAATGCCATCCATGAGTTAAACTGAAAAACAAAATATTTAATCTTTGTGACACTTAAATATAATTTGTATAATAATTGGAACAGGGTGTAGTGTGGAATCCCTCTGAGTGGGTTTGAGGAAAGGTTTTTTTTTTTTTTTTTTTTTGAGAAGTGTTTGTAATTATTTCTGCACATCTTCTCACTGCACTTTGCACTTTACATCTAATGTAGCACAAGTGCTATAAAAGGGCTTTTTTTTTGCACTTTGTGTATGTATTGCAGTTTTGCACAGAAGTGTTTTATATTTGCACTAAATATTGTGGTCTTAAAGACACAGCGTGTGACGGAACACCGTCACTGAATACCATGCCCACATGTGCCCACTCCCTTGCCTGCTTATTGTTTTCAGGTCATCATGCTGGGGTTTTCTACCGTTGTTTGCAAATCATGTTTGGGCTTGATTGGAAGATTGTGCTTGTCCCATTCTAAATATGATAAAAATGAGGCTTGAGTATTGATCTGTGGGTGGGTATTAATATCTCTTTTGGATCTGATACTGAAACACAAGGGTTTCTTTTTGTTCTTGAAAGCTAATGACCATTAACATGTCAAATGACTTCCTATCTAAGAGGCAATCGAGACATATGGCAAATGGAGAGTTAGTTTGTGCTGAAGCCAGACTTCCAGGCCACTTGTGCGTGACTTCTCACACCTGGAAGAGTGGCTGGCATCCCCAGCTTTAAAGAGGAACTTGGGTTGTAAGCTCTCACCTTACATGCAATCACTTAACCCCTTCTGAAAAATACAAAGTGTTTGTGGGGTGTTTTAAAATTTTATGGGTTTTTTGTACCTGAGAGAGCGGGTTTGTACAGTTCCTGACTCCATTATCTCCCAGGCACAGGGGAGGAGTTTGTGTGTAATTGTATGAAGACCCCCATGTTTCACCTGTTTTAGTAGCAACTCAAAATCTCACTTCTACAAAATATATACCAGCTTTAAATCATATATTGCCTTGCTGAACTAGGAAAGTGAACTCCACTTTTCAAGGATATACATTTGTAGAGTTCACAACAATATATACAAGGGAAATAATGCCTTCTCAGTTAAAGCATTATGCAAGTTAATATGAGGCCATAACACCAGGGTGTAGATAGGATAAGGTATTGTGGGTACAGCATTGTTAACTACTCAACAACAGGTGGTCAGTACATTATTGCCCGTGTGCACTGATCTGGAGTTATTCTTATAGGATTATTATAGGAGTGTGAGTATCTCCCCTAGCCGGTTTTTAGAGGTTTCATGGTTTAACCACAATATCTAATGGGGCCTATCTTGTAATCTGATACAAATATGCCGCACAGATCCTTTGCATGTTTCGTATGTATGTTCGGTCTTAAGTGACATACCTTCTGTAGCGGACTCCGGGTAACCCAACTGGTTACCTCCGCTTTTTTTTTTTACCCTCTCAGCCAGACTGGATCCGTTGTGTGATTGAGCTCGTATCCCCCCCAGTAACTAGGCGAGACATAGCTCTGGGAGTCGTCTGGTTTATTCAGGCCAAACACTCTCAATTTACACACAGACCCCAACAGGGGGTCTTCATACAGAAACATAACAAGCCACTCCCTGGCGTCTCTGTGTCTGGGAGATAATTGAGTCTGAAAACTAAAGCTCAATTATCTCATTTACAGAGAAAGATACATAATATTTATACAATCCC